>NW_010183797.1:6218-7453 GCF_000695765.1 Mesitornis unicolor
ATCTCTGTGCCCAGCCTCAGATGGGCTGTGCTCTGCTTTGGTTGCTCTCAAGCTTCCCAGCCTCTTAAAAATAACGACCGTCATCCCTTTCAGCTGTTAATTGGCTATGGAGACCATTGCACATAGGGACTGTCAGATGGAAGGGGTTCACAACTTCGCCCGTATTTAGGAAAGTATTTATGGGAGCAAGTGTCCTCTTCTGGGAGAGCCGAAGCAGCTCTGCAATGGGGACTGAGCATCTCTGAGCACTTTTTTTGATGAAAAAGAAGTGTTTTCTGTGCCATTCCTCTTAGTGGTAATTACGTCTGGTTGAACTTTTGACACACAGCCCTTCCTTAAAACATCGATGTGTGACCCCTGTTGGTGTGAAGCCCCCGAAGGATCCTGGTGCCTGATGTCCTGACTGTATGGTATATGGTATGATAATATATGGTATTTACTGACAGAATGCTGAGCATGTGGTGAGCACTTTCTTGGCTGATAAAGAATCCAGGAATTGGCAGTGGAATTGGGGTTTTATTTGCATTCCCCCAAAAGCTTGGTTTCACAGTAAGCTCAGTAATATGGTAAAAACTGGGAACAGTGACATATGTGTATAATGCACTTAAAATCTGTACGCAGTGCATCATTGCTTTATCATCTACTTTGCTGTGTCCTGCTGGGACGTGGTGCCACAGGCTGGCAGCAGTCCTGGTGTGGTGATGGGGACAAGGCAGCCATGAAGTCACCTGTGTCCTTGTGAGATGCACTCTGAGTCCTGTTTATAATTGTCGATTATTAGTTAACGGCTTTGCTTTGGGGCTGTAACAGGCAAATTTGGCACAGGCACAAGCATGGGAAGCTCTTGGGAAACCCGTTTGCCAAAACTGCTGTGATTTGTCTGCATTTGGGGTGAGGGCACGGGGTAGCAACCAAAACCATCCCACATGGTGTGAAGATCCCCTGTGGGTCCTTGTGGTCCTCATGGTCATCATGGATCTTATGTTCCTCGTGGACATCGTCATCATTGTGGTCCTTATGGTCATCGTGGTCATCCTGGTCCTTGTGGTCATCATGGACCTCGTGGACATTGTGGTCATTTTGGTCCTTGTGGACACCATGGTCATCGTGGTCCTTGTGGACCCTGTGGTCATTGTGGTCCTCATGGTCATCATGGTCCTCATGGTCATTGTGGCCTCATGGTCATCATGCCCCAATCTGCTGCACCCAGGGGTGGGTGACGGGGAACCCCAATA
>NW_010183798.1:0-5895 GCF_000695765.1 Mesitornis unicolor
CTTTTCCAACCGAGCGATTTTGTGATTCTGTTGCTATGCTAATACACTAACAATGTAACCAACAGGTCAACAGTGTAAACCATTTTGTACCACAGCAGCCATGGAAGGTCAAACCTTGACGTTTTTCTCTCTTACAACACCTCAGTTACTTTGTTGTATCAGACTTTGCAAAAACCTTATGATTTGGATACAATCTTGTCACTTAGTGATTTTAGTAGCAAGTCAGGCTCAAATAATTGGTGAGGGGGAAGCGTTTCCCTCTGCGGCCTTTTTGAAGGTTTGATGCCAAAGAACAGGCTTCACCATGACCTTAACCTGTTTGTTTTAAACCAGGGGATCTCAGCTTTCAGAGATCTGTGTCCTCGGGTCGCTTCGGACAAATGGTTCTGAAAGTCTAAAGGAATGCTTCATTAAGAGATGTGATTTTTTTCTTGTTAAAATAAAATAAATCTAAAATTCTTCTCTATGTAAAAACTGCAAGACTCGATAACTTGTATTTCTTCAAGGTTTAATAAGAGTGAGCAATGCTGCAGCTGTCATGATGTCCCAGAGTGGAAATGTGCCCTCCTCCATGGTGGCAAGTGGTGCTGGTGCTGAGCTGCAGCCAAGAACACCCCGGCCTTCCTCACAGCCAGGTGATAAAATCTAGTCCAGCACTGACCCCAAAATGTTCCTGAACCTGCTCTTCAGTGCGCAGGCTTGAGCATGTGCCTGTAGGAGTACTCCAGAATTGTCCTGGAGTGTTTCCCCTGCTCTTTCTGTGGAACCCTTCCTGTCCCTATTAATCCAGCAAAACTTTTAGAACCATTTGGGTGCCTAAGATGTCACCAGCTTGCTTGGTATTTTGTTCTAATGCCCTGAGCAGCAGCAGTGGAGCTGTTGTGGCTGAGCTTTGTTGAGGTAAAAGTGAGAGAAGGCTTGGTTGAACGGTTCGGAAGAAAACACCAAACTGAGCAGAAGTGCTTTTCAGGAGGGCAGGTTGGCTGGAAGTTCAAGCACTGGGGATGCAAAAGGTATGAATGTTTAGGGTTTATTCTTCACAATTCTGCTGGTACAAGTAACTTGTGTTTCAGGACTACAGAAAATGAGAGGGAGTTATTACTTGTTCCTCCATGAAATGGTGGCAGTGCTTGCCAACTTCTGTAGATCTTGGCAGTATTTGTTCTTACAGACAGCGCTTTTCATAAATGTTTTAAATATTCTTGGACTATGAGTTTATGATATTACCTTATTTCTTTGTTATGCCACTCTTTTTAACTGGTAGGGATGATAGCCCCAGCAGGTGAGTTCTACCTACAGACTGGGGGACAAGAGGCTGGAGAGCAGCCCTGCAGAAAGAGCTCAGGGGGTTGGGGTGATGGCAAGTTGAACAGGAGCCCACAGCGTGCCCTGGCAACCAAAGGGCCAGCCATGGCCTGGGGTGCACCAAGCCCAGCATTGCCAGCCGGGCGAGGGATGGGATCGTCCCGCTCTGCGCTGCACTGGTGCAGCCCCACCTCCAGTGCTGGGGGCAGTGCTGGGTGCCCCAACATATGACAGACAGCAAATGGCTGCAGTGTGTGCAGAGGAGAGCGGCCACGGCGGTGAAAGGTCTCACGGCAAGACTTACGAGGAGCGGCTGAGGTCGCTTGGCTCGTTCAGCTGGGAGCAGAGAAGGCTGAGGGGTGCCCTCATCGCAGTCTGCACCTTCCTCAAGGGCGGCCGCGGAGGGGGAGGCACCTCTCTCCTCTCTGGTGACCAGTGATAGGACACGAGAAATGGAGTGGAGCTGCGGCAGGGGAAGTTCAGGTTGGACGTTAGGAAAAGGGTCTTCACTGCAACTGGGCCCTGAGCAGGCTTCCCAGGGCCGTGGGCACCAAGCCTGTCAGAGGTCAAGGAGCGTCTGGACGGTGCTTTTAGTCATGTGCTTTAGTTTTAGGTAGTGCTGCGAGGAGCAAGGAGTTGGACTCGATGATCCTTGGGGGTCCCTTCCAACTTGAGATATTCTGTGATCTTCCATTTCTAAGTGTGCAGGAGGTTTATGTTGGTCTGTGGCAACGAGAGCTGTGGAGCTGTCGTGTCTTGTTGTAGAGGCCATAAACTGGTAAGACCTGGCTTCTCAGGATTCCCAAACATCTTGAAAACTCTTAGAGCATTGCCTGCTCTGTCTGTTGGAGCAATTAGAACACTGGAGCGTGAATTTTTATGCAGAGTAAGCAAATGCAAGCAAGCACTTTACCCTTTCTTGTTTTGGGGTGGGTTTTGTCTACAGTAGGTTATTTTTTTTTTTACTTTTCTTTGCTATTTTAATAGATGCTATGGACCCACTCTTATCTGGGCTAAATATCCAGCAGCAAAATCATCCACCTGGATCTTTAGCTCCCCAGCTCCATTCAATGCAGTCAATTCCTGTAAACAGGCAGATGAACTCAGCCAACTTTCAGCAGCTCCAGCAGCAAACGCAGTTGCAGACACGTCCTCCCCAGCCACATCAGCAGCCACAGCAGGGTATTCGGCCTTCATTTACTTCACCAGCACAGGTTCCAGTTCCCCCTGGCTGGAACCAGCTTCCTTCTGGAGCACTTCAGCCTCCTCCAACCCAAGGAGCACTGAGTACATTGGCAGTAAACCAGGGTTGGAAAAAAGCCCCATTGCCTGGACAAATGCAGCAGCAACTTCAAGCAAGACCATCTCTAGCAACAGTACAAACTCCTACTCATCCTCCACCTCCATATCCTTTTGGAAGCCAGCAAGCTTCCCAGGCTCACTCAAACTTTCCCCAAATGAGCAATCCTGGCCAGTTCACGGCTCCTCAAATGAAAAGCCTTCAGGGAGGGCCCTCACGGGTTCCTACGCCACTACAACAACCCCACCTGACCAACAAGTCTCCTGCTTCCTCTCCCTCCTCCTTCCAGCAGGGATCTCCTGCATCATCTCCGACAGTTAACCAGACACAGCAGCAGATGGGACCAAGGCCTCCCCAGAGTAGCACGCTTCCCCAGGGATTTCAGCAGCCTGTCAGTTCTCCTAGTCGTAATCCTATGGTGCAACAGGGCAACGTATCCTCCAACTTCATGGTGATGCAGCAGCAAAACCAAGGTCCGCAAGGTTTACACCCTGGTTTAGGAGGTAAGAAGCACTGAGACCTTCTTTTATTTTAAAAAGGAAAGAAGCATTAAATGGCTAGAACTGATGTTGCTGTTAGTTTTGAAAAGATCCTTTAAAATACAGAATAAAGGCATAGATGGGGTATAAAGTGGGCACGGGTGAATTGGCATCAGCATCACTTTGTTCCTCTTGCCCTTCTCTGTCCTGCGGTGTCACAGTGGTCACCTGAGTGCAGGCTCTGGGCCCGTGCAGAAAGAAATTGCTGTGTGCAGTTGCTGGCTATGACTGCCAGTCCTCCTGGCAATCTTCTGTTGCCCTTAAATGAGTTCAGGACATTCAGAGATGGTGTGGTGGGTTGTTTGGTTTGGTTTGGGGTTGTTCTTTTTTTGGGGAGCGGGGTGATTTTTTTGAGACAGTGTAATAAGAACAAATGAACTTTCTCTTTTCAGCTTTCTCTGTCACCATTTAAATTTTCTGCTGCAGAAGCGACGCATTATTTTACATCTTCCTTTCTAAGTTGTGGATGTCTCTTCTTGACCCTATCTTTATTTGTCATCAGTTTCTTCCCATATAAAAGAGCAAAGAGCTATTGTTGCCATGCTGTTGTGCTCCCTATTCTAAAATTAAGAGACCAAGGGATGTTTTACCTTCCCCTCTGACTGTGTTGTCTTTCATTTTCATCTTTTCCTTACTACTCCTGGAATTCTTCTCTCACAGTGAATTTCATTTGTCAGTCCCGAGATCTCTTCTGTGTCCTTCGTGGTTTTTTTCCCCTTGAGCCTTTTGTAGTTCTGTGCCAGACTTGTAGCTCTTCTCTCTGCTCACTCATCTGTTCATCCTTCTCTTGAATGGCTGCTCTCAGATATCCACGCACAAGCTCTTGCCTAAGCCTTTGAAATATTTTCTTCCTGCACTTATAAAATATACGAGCCATATTCCTTGTCCTCCTGCACACACATCTATGTATTCTGGTTTCTTGCATTCTCACATTCTGTGTCTGAAACCTGTCCCCAGAGCTGTGAGGAAAACCCCTCTCTTGGTCTGCTGGTGTGGACAAGCTTCTTGTTGTCACTGTACCCTGGGGCTCATTTGAATTCAGGTGGCTCTGATGCAGGTGAATTGTCTCAGTTCCAAGGTTCTCCTCTCCCAGACTGTTCTTAGGATCTGCTGGAGCCCTGCACTTGGTGTATCTTACCTCGTCCCCATCGGGAAGCAGTTATTCTTTATTATAGTCGCATTTCCCTACGGTTTTGCCTCACCAGCTGTATGTCCCCATCAGGAATCACTTCCTCTAGGCAGCATGGCCCTGGCCTCGGGGTGGTGTAACCTCTGCTTTCTCCTTCCTTTCTAAGTGAACCTACTACAACAAAACCCTGCCTTTTATTTTCTTCTTTTTGTTTAAAATGACACCCCAAATAAACCCTTAGAAGACGTTGTTTGGACCGACTGTAGGCCTTACTGCTGGAATTGGTCATTCTGCTGTTCGATGCCTCCTCAGCTGATTTAAAAACTCAGGGTGCCGTTGGGTTCAGCAAAGCCGTGTTGCTTCCGCTTGCTGAGATTTTTGCCTGGCTTCTGTGCATGCTCATTCCTTGCTGCGATTTACATGTTAATTAAGTTGTAAATATGCATCTTTAAACTTTTAAGCCATCTGGCATTATGTTAACTAAGTTGTAATTACAGATTTTTCAATTTTTAAGCCATCTTGTGTTTAAAGGTTTGGTGTAAACTAATACATTCAAATGCTTTCCACTTCACCTAGTTAATTTAGCAAGCCAGAATTTATATTAGACTTGGAATAGGCCAACTTAACACTTCTGGTTTTAGTTCAAGCATTCCTACATGCAAAACTTTCCTAGAAGTTTAGCAGAGCCAAAACTGGAGTCCAGTGATGATGCTTCAAGAAGTTCCATATTTGCAAAGGTTTGACCTGTAAACTTGATCGTCTCGAGACGTTTATTAGAAACTCAAGACCAGATCAATTAACACGAGCAATACAATTAAGCGTGCAAGAAAGTTGTAACTGTAGAAGGAAGTGAAGTCAAGTCCTGGTTGTGTGTTGTGGATCAGGAAAACCAGGAAGGACGGGGTTGCTTCTGGGTCTGCGGCCTCGTCTGTTTGACAGGTTCAAAAGAAACGGGCTCTGTGAAGTCCCCTTGCGCTGCTGCTCACGTTGGTGGGTCCAGGGAAGTTTTCCTGCTGTCCCCTGGCAGCAGGGGTGTTTTGCCGTGTCGGGTGCTGGTGTTGGTAGGAGTCCCTGCTCGTGCGGCAGGACGGGCAGGGTTACCCGAGCGAGCGGCCGTTCTGGACTCGGGAGGCTCCTCAGCTCTGGGTGGAGGAGTTGCCTTGAGCATCCGGACACAGAGCAGCGGTGCCAAGGAGTGCGGACCTGGTGCGTTATGGGGAGGGTTGGTGTTGGGAGGAGCACATCACTGTAGCAAAAACGCAGGTTATTTGTGTTGGCGTACATGGAGGAAGTTAAGGGCCTGATTAGAGTGGAGATGCAGTAGAAGAGAAAACAGCAAACTGTGTTACTTTAATTTCTAGTTTCTAAAAAGTCACATACGGACTTTTCATCTTCTCTGTGGGGTGATTTTTGTACTCAAATCCCAGTCTGAACTGAGTTTGCACACATAAGAACTATAAAGGTCTTCAATGGGTTTCGTACATTGGCAAGAAACACTTTCTGCCTAAGCCTGTAACATGACAGCACAGACTCAAAGACATCCTTCCTCTTGTACTCCAGTTGTAGATTTTCACTTCCCCCCCTGTTTTGTACTTACTAATAAGACAATTCTTGTGTCCAGG
>NW_010183798.1:5926-9795 GCF_000695765.1 Mesitornis unicolor
CTCCCACCGGGGTTCCCTGCAGGCCAGGCCAGCCAGAACTTCCTGCAGGGCCAGGTGCCCTCCAGCGCTCCAGGAACACCGGGGAGCAGCGGGGCACCGCAGCTGCAAACCACCCAGAGCGTGCAGCACACAGGTCTGTGTTTCCTTCTTTTGTAGAAAATGATGCCTTTACCTGTGTCAGACAGATCCCAGAGCTTACCCAGGGCTACAGGGGCGTTCTGTGTGTTGCCATATGAGGAACAGGGAAGCAGGAAGCTGCTCATGTTTTTCACACAACTCAACTGTTATTGGTTAGGACCAAGAAGTAGCTGTTAAAAAATGGAACAGAATCAGCACTGAAACATGAAGGCTGGGGATGGTAAAGATACAACACAAAAGGAGCTTCGTGTCCAGAAAAAAATAATAAAGTGTTATTATCTTAGAAGCCGAACAGCAAAGTTCTCTTGTCTGCTTTGAAAAGATTATTTGTGACTTGTTTTGGAAGCTTTGGAAGTCTACTTGTAGACAGCCCTGTGAAAGTTAAATCTTTAGTTCACAAATGTCTCAATTTAAAAATCTGAATATTGGTCTTTTGTCTGGATTACGGGTACCCTGATAACGTAATTTCATCAGTACCCCTTTTGTATTTATCTTATAACCCATATCAAATAACCTCAAGGTTCGAGGCTGAGTTTTGTTAGGAATTATTCTTGAGTTAGGTGATATTATGGAAGAGTTTCAAACTTCTGTACAGATAACAGCTGACATTGAATTCCTGTTATGTCTTCGGCAGGGTGGTACACGGGAAGTACCAGTCTGAGGGTTTGTTTTCAGACGTGGGGTGTTCTGTACATGTGTCTGTAGCATCAAACATTGTATCACAGGACTGTAACTATGTCAGATATTGCAGTTCATTGGAAAAGAGTGTAAAACAATTTTGGAGTACTTGCTCAACGTCAGAAGTTGTGAAAACTCTTATACTCCAAGCCTTATTGGCTTTTTCTTCTTTTGTTAAGGTGGCCAAGGATCTGGACCTCCTCAAAATCAGATGCAAGCTCCACCAAATATGATGCAGACCAATCTAATGGGACTTCATGGAAACATGAACAGCCAGCAGGCTGGTGCTGGTGGAGTGCCACAGGTCAACATGGGCAGCATACAGGGACAGCCTCAGCAAGGATCACAGTCGCAGCTCATGGGGATGCATCAGCAAATCGTGTCCTCTCAAGGACAGATGGTAAACATTCAGGCTCAGGGATCGCTGAACCCTCAGAACCAGATGATACTTTCCCGAACTCAGCTCATGCCGCAAGGCCAAATGATGGTGACGCCACAAAACCAGAACCTTGGTCCTTCTCCCCAAAGGATGACCCCACCCAAACAGATGATTCCCCAGCAGGGACAGCAGATGATGTCTACACACAATCAGATGATGGGACCTCAGGGCCAGGTCTTGTTACAGCAAAACTCGATGATGGAGCAGATGATGACCACTCAGATGCAAGGAAATAAACAGCCTTTTAGTGCTCAAAACCAGTCCAATGTTATGACGGGGCCAGCTCAACTGATGAGAGGACCAACCCCAAACATGCAAGGAACCATGGTGCAGTTCACTGGGCAGATGATGGCACAGCAAGGCCCTGTGAATGGTAATCCTTCTCAGGTTATGGGGATTCAAGGGCAAGTTTTAAGACCCACTGGACCTGGTCCTCACATATCTCAGCAGCTTGGGGATGCTACTGCTACAACAAATAATGACGTGAACTTGACGCAGATGTTACCTGATGTTCCTGTGCAGCAGCCAAACATGGTTCCTTCTCATATGCAAGCAATGCAAGGAAACAACAGTGCTTCAGGGAGTCATTTCTCTGGCCATGGGCTGCCTTTCAATGCGGGGTTTAGTGGAACGCCAAACGGGAATCAGATTCCCTGTGGGCAGAACCCTGTTTTCCCTGTCAATAAAGATGTTACGCTCACAAGTCCACTCTTGGTTAACCTCCTACAAAGCGACATATCAGCAGGACACTTTGGTGTGAACAACAAACAAAATAATCAGAATGCCAACAAGCCAAAGAAGAAGAAGCCTCCAAGAAAGAAGAAAAATAATCAACAACTAGAGCAAACAACGTAGGTTAAACATTACATTGTTTTTATAAGGGGCATGGGGAAGCTCCACAGGCAGCTTGTCAATTATTTTTGTTTCAGCAAGCGTGGGGGTAAGAAAGGAGCTGTATTATTGCATATTCTGACCATTTCTCTCAAGAGTTAAATGATAACCCGCTGGCAAGTCTGCCACTGGAAAGGTTGTTCAAGATTAAAAACAAAAATCAACCAACCAAAAGCGAAACGTGCGCATGTCGCAGCTTGGTTATAAACCAGATTATAATGGTGCCATTCCTTACGTTCACCGGGTAAAGGAGGCATGGAGTGTGGCATGTGGTGCCACAGCCCTTGGAAGGGGAGGCTGTGTTTTTTAAGCAGTCTGACAGCCCTGGTGAAAGGCTGGGAAGTACTTTCAGAAGAATGAGAAGCCTCCATATAACATGTGCAGTAGAGGTTTTTGGGGGTTGCTTCCTGAATGATGTATATGTGTATCCTGATGTGTTTCTGCCTGGAATTGAGCTGAACTCCCTTAGTTGAAGCTGCAGCTAGAATTTAGGGGGAGGAATCTGTTACTTTGTGGGTATGAGGATAACAAGCCCAAGCAGTGCTGGTCTTCCTGGCCTAGGAGAGATTAGGAAGGAAAAACCCACAGCTCTTGAGAGGGAAGAGGCAAATAGATGATCCCAAGATGTAACGAGCGAATGTGGGAATACGAGGTTGCTGAATCTCGCCATTCCTCTGAGGCCAGCGTGTTCTTCCTTGGCCAGTTGTCCTGTAGCCTTTTGCTGTTGACAGTCTGCCCGTCCCAGCACAGGGTGCAGACTGCTGCTGCTGTCCTGGTATTTGGCTGACACGGTTAAGATGGGCTCCATCCGGTTCTCCTAATGCTGCAGATGAGCCATGGGGGCCTTGACAGGAATGCACCTCATGGATCTTCTGGGGATTGGTTCCAGTTTGCTTCAGAGAAAAGAATTTAAAGATGGCACAGAAGATTATAACACAGGAATATCCAAATTTCAAGGTTAAATTCTTAAAAAGGCAGCAATGGCCCATTAGGCTGCTGGTGTGGCTCTGGTTCCACCAGTCCCACTCTTCTGAATAATCCTTGTGAGTCTTTGACCTGCAGTTTGTGCTGCCTTTTCCACAGACACATGGCCGGTTCAGTGCAAAGAGCGGATGGCTGCGGGTACAAAGCGATGGCTTGATTTTATTTTTCTCCTTGGTTGATCAGTGTGTAGCCCCAACCTGCATTTTCTGCACAGTGTCAAGATTCCTTTGTGAAGATGGAATTAATTTTCTCGTGGATGTTTTAGTTCCGGACTGAAATGATTTGTGTCATCGATAGCAAGTGATCTTTGGTGGCAATTGTTAATTGGGTTAACTGAAGGTAAAATAAAGTGCAGGAGCTGTTATGTGCATTTTACAGGTGCAAAAATGCCGTATAGCATTTGCTGTAAAGCAAAGCGTGCTGATTTAATAGGCCTCGAAAAGAGTCTTTCAGGTACCTGCTCTATAATTTGATATGCTCACGGTATGGCCTGGCAGCTGAGCACTGCTGTGAAACTGGCCATGTGGTTTCAGCTGAAGCGTGAAGGAGAACCCAGGCTGTGGCAGCTGAGAAACTTGGCTAAGGGGGCTCAGCTGGAACAAAGGGACCAGCGCGGGGATAGGCTGCAACTTTGGGGTGACTTGGGCACCGTAACTGAGATACCGGTTCATCTCTTGCAGCGCCTGACCCGTTCGACACAGTTTCCCCCAGCATCTTGCGCAGGAAACTGGCTGCTACT
>NW_010183799.1:0-26844 GCF_000695765.1 Mesitornis unicolor
TCTGTGATTCTGTGATTCTGTGATCTTGGCTTTGTCTCCCAACTGGTCCCTGGTTCTCCCAAGGAGCCCTTATCTCTGTGCCCCACACCACAGCACCTACCTGGGGCATGAGAAGGTCAGAACCAGCGTCCCCATGGCCACCCCTCTGCCTGGTGACTTTCAGTTGGGGAAGATGGTGGGGAAGGGAGGAAGTAAAACCTTTTCTCTTATCGGCCACCATTATGTAAAAATACTTCCTCCAGATAGTTATTTCATGGTCAAATGCATCAAGAACTTAAATCTCAGCCCAGACATTTCAAAGGACAGTACATTGGCCAGCTACCAAAGAGAGATCTCTTCATACTCCCACCCACCTGGGTATGATTATAGACTTCAGCCCAGTAGAGCCATGGCCAAAGATGAACACTCACATGAGGACAAAGCTGATTTATTCATGCATTTCCATTTTTCCTGGGATTTTCCACTGTCTTACAACCCACTCATTCTGCCTAACTCCTGCCCAGCATGCAGCCATGGAAGCAGAGGGCAGCATCCCTGCGCAGCTCTTTTGGGCAGAAGAAAGTTCTGGCAAAATGAAGAGGATTGCACAGTTGTACAAAATAGCAGGATTTGTTCCTACAGCCTTTTTGTGATGTGGTGTAAAGAGACATAAGAGAGGAAATTCTGACTTCAGTGATCACCCAGTGTGACAAAGGAAATTATATTAAATATGAACAGATTTGGTTTCCACGTAACAAGTGGATGGGTTTTACTCACTGAGGCAGCCTCTCTTCAAGTGGAGTTATTTGACATTGTCATGAGTCCTGCTGACATCAGTAACTTCCTTCCAAAATAAGTGCTGGGGAAAATCCGTGTCAGTCCTGCCTCTATTATTAGTGCATCAGGAGAGCTTGAGGACACTTCAGTTTAAGTCAGGCATCAGCACTGACTTTGAAGGCAGCACGTTTCCAACTAGCTGTGTCTCCCTTGTGCAGCAGCACACCAACACACTTCACTATGGATAACCTTGTCTTCCTTGGCGTTGGTGGTAGGCAGCATATGTTAATTAGGATTATGACAACATATCATCATAGTTTTTCCTGGGGAAGATGCATGCTAACTCAGTAATTAAAAACCTTTTCTGACCAGACAAGACTATTCTGTCAAGTCAGCTTATGCACGTATTTGTATCTCAGCCTGCACTGGTTTTATTCAGGGTCTAGGTCTCCAACTACACAGCCTTTCAAACATCCATGTTATTTTTATCATATCTAAAGCTACTTCTATTAATTAATTCTTGGGTGTGTCACTGAGCTCATATTTTGTACAGGTCTCCTGTTCTGTACAAAATCCAAAACACTTTCTCATCAAAGGTGATGTCAAAAAGCTAATATTTTTACTTTAAGTTATCAACTTTAATGGAAAAAAGACACAAGTATGAAGTATTCAGCCTTCAAATCATCCTTCCTAATACCCATCTCCAAACCTGACAATGAACAAACCATCTTGTCCTCCAACAGCGTAACTTCATTTACATCCTATGGATCCATGCCAGCCTAATTTTTGAGGAAGTTGAGGAGATGCAACCAGTTCTGTCTTTAATTACTACTGCCTTTCATTTCAGCCCACTCATAGCATCAAAGCTTTTGCTCAATCACTAAAATATTCTGTAAAAGCTCCCAAAGGCATTCTGACTAGTTAAATTTCAATGTTTGCAAGGATCTTTATTACACTGTTAATTCTGGAGATTAATGGGAATTAAAAATAGTGGCCTTTAAAAATTAAATTGTAACAGATGCTACATTAAATCTAAAGGAAAGTACCAATTGTCATCAAGCTGTTCTTTCAGGGAGTTAAAATTTCTTCCTTAATTATAATTCTGAACATGTTCTTTGTGTTTTGGGAGATTTCCTGAATTTACAGCAAATGCGTATGCCCTCCCTCTCAGAACAATTTTGTTTTCACCCTAATTTCTGCTAATCTTTGAATAAGCTATTAATTTTTTTCTAATTAACAGGTCTTTTCAATTCAGCTGACAGCTAACAGAGGAATAGGAAAATTCAGCATTATGCCCTGAGCTAAACCATATTAGGGTAGAAATTAACTATGTTAAGCAGGCTGTGAGATAAAAATACTTTGTACAGAACATGCAGCAAGGCTGCTGAAATGAATGTCCCAAAGCCTCTCGCATGAAAATGCCTTTTTCCTTTTTTTTTTCTATTTTTTTATTTAAATTTGAAATATATCCCATCCCTTCCTTTTCTGCAGGACCAGTGACAAGTTCTAGCTTAGTATGCAGTAATGTTAATGGCATAATTGGTGCAGGGATACTGAAATAGATGATGTGTAAGATGGCAGGCTGCATAATTGTCTGGAGTGAGTTCAAGCATTTCTGCAGTGAAAAAGAGTCCTGTTTTACAATCCTGTCACGTCTCCTTGCTGCTGTGCAGCAAGCAAATTTCATTTGGAGATCATCCCAAGACACAGTTGATTTACTGGGGGCATTCCAAAAGGCAGAAGGTTAAAGCAGTCTTGTCCCAACTAAACAGCACCTGGGAGAGGTATTAAAGGGTCCACACTAATTTTGGGTGTATCATTCAAATTACATCATTACAATAAATGTGTAGCACATCACAGTGAATCTTTCCCATTGAGCAGTGGCAGAAGAGTACCTGATTAAAAAAAAAAAAAAGAAAAAAACAACACATTCCTTTTTAATAGTTTACCTTTCTTTTTGAACTAGAAAGTACTATGTGATGGCAGAAGGGGGGTCAGAAGGAAGAGTTTTAAAGATTATGATGCAATTAATTTCTGCTTCCATGAAACATGCAAGAACCATTATATTTGGATGGCATTTCTCACAAAATGAGTTTTAGACTGCTGAAGCAACTAGAAACTAATTGCTGTGAGATTCCCCCAAGACACACTTGATAAGAGAAACAGGA
The DNA here is from genome assembly GCF_000695765.1 of Mesitornis unicolor. Lineage (NCBI taxonomy): Eukaryota > Metazoa > Chordata > Aves > Mesitornithiformes > Mesitornithidae > Mesitornis > Mesitornis unicolor. The sequence goes on from NW_010183799.1 coordinate 2,925, forward strand.
GACAGCCAGAGACTTACAAGAGGAACGGTATCTTTCTTTCCCAATCTCTAAGAAATAACGAATTCCACTTGTACAGGTGCAGAGGTGACTGTAAGAGCTCACAGATCAGCCAGCTGCAGGTGGTTGTCCACATTTCATTCCCCTTGTGCACTGTCTCCGGGATAACTGGGTACTGCTTTTCTTATTTTAACCACAGAAATACCACATCTGGATTTTTTTCTTCCTTTCTGCATCGCTGAATGAATTAATCAGCTCTTCACCTACCCCTCACTCTCCATCTCCTCCCCAGATCAGTAACTGCAACCACAGTTAACCCAAAAAGATGTTAAATAACCCTTTGTTAAGTACAGCAAAGCTGATACCTTAATACGTAATCTGTTTGTTTTCTTGTTGTGTTTTGTTGTTTTAAAAAAACATAAGTTGTGTTGTGGATGCCAAGAAAGAACCAAGGCTTGCTCTCTGTTCATGGTGGAAATGCTGCTCATATAGAAACTCATATGTAGACAATGCATAAAGACTGGACACAGAGTTATGAAAAGCAATGTAAATAAACGGGCCAAATCTACAGCGGCATACAAGCCTCTTGGTGCTAGTCTACCGAAGTCAAAAGAATTATACAAAGCATCAATCTGACTTTACTCCCTGATTGTACTGACAGCACTTCTAAAACTTTGTATTTTATTTTTCCCCTCAAATGTTTCATAGCTTCACTTTGCTCCCTTCCCCTCTCGTCCCAGATCATTTCTGACAGGTAATCCAGCGCTGTCAGCCTCTGCTCTGGAGATCTCCTCTGTCCTCACCATGGTTGCTCTCCATTTGCTCCAGGACTTTAAGAAACATCTCATGCAGGCAGTGCGCTGAGCTTTTTTAAGAAACACTGAATATCTGCAATTCCAGTCGGGTTCAATGAGAGCTACAGGAATACAGCATCTCTGAAGCACAGGAGAGCAGGAGTAAGTAGAGAGAGGTAATAGTAACAAGACTAGTGCTATATTGTCATTGCTGTCTCTGAAAAAATACTTTCAGTCCAGAAAATGTATTTCCATGGGGAATGTGGTGCTGGAGTTCACTAAAATGTCACTGCACTAAACCAACTGCCTTTTTTCTTTCCCTTATTTTTCCCCTCTGTACCAAGAGACAGTAAAGCATCTGTGACCAAATAAAGCAACATATGTACATCCTTCAAAAAGAAAATTTTTTAAAAAATCATATCCTGACCATTAGCATGCTGGTGCAGTCAATTCTGGGAACATCAAATGTACCATGATACTTGCACACTAGAATGATTTAACAAGCATTTTGCTTTTGCTGCGCTGTCTTGAACTCAAGCATGCCGAAGCAATTGTAAAAACTTGACACTGTTTTTCCTTCGTAGTCCAGGCTAAATATTTTGTTTCTTTCCTCGAGAGAATACACAACCCACACCATTGCATTGTTTTTGTTCCAAAGCAGCTCGCTTGGATTAGAAATAAAGCTAGCTCTGACTGCCTAGAAGAAAATTAGCCTTAGATAACGAATGGTATGTTTTTCTCTGCAACTGCTTTTTAGTTCTTTGTATTACCTAGGCCAGTATTAAACTCCCTTATCCAAGCTGACTTAAATGTAATATTTTTTGTTGAGAAGTATGCTGACCATTTTCCCCAGTGATCTGATCTGGTCTGGAGATACAGCCCCATCAGTATACAATTATTTAAGGACTATCAGGTGCTCACATACCTAAGCATTATATCGCAGGAAGAGATTGACTCATAAGAAAAAGTGATTTTTTTATGTTAACCTGGCTACTAGATGGAAAATTTAGGCCAGTGGTTGGCAGATAAAGTTTCCATCCTTTTCCTGAACAGATTTTTATTCTCTTCAGGATGCAAATGGAAATCCAGGAAGTCTTATCTTACAGCCTGAGCCTTTGTTTTTATAATTCTCTTTAAGGTGCACAGCTCACCTAAATTGAATTAAAAATAAAGTATCAATACTGTAAGCCCTTTTACTGTGCTCCAGTGGTTCTGTCTTAAATGTGTGTCCGAAGAGACCCTAGGGGAGCTTATTCAGTCCTCTGCATCTCCTCTAACACTGATGAGGGATGATGTATCTACTGAAATATCAGAATTCGGTCTCTGAACGTGGTCAGTGCTGCACCCAATGAGACTCATGGGAAGGACTGAGCCCGAGAGATGCTGTCAATGCTTGAGAGCTGCTCTAATAAATTCTACATAAATTCTCTTCTGTGGTGAAGAATTTAAACAATGTGACATATGTACTTTTAAATTAATAAGACAATGAGATACAAAGAGCAGTAGTATTACATATTGTGGTGCCTGGGGTACAGTACTAAGCCATGTGAAAAATAATGCCATTTAATATAGAATTTCCTTGTACTAGATTTAATTTTGCATGTGCTGATGAGAACTTGGCCCTTTTTTTTTTAGCAGGTAGCATCATACCAACACAGAAGAAAAGGCAGCCTATTTTAATTGTGTATGTATTCATTTTATTGTAATTTCTCGCTCATGGTTATAGCCACTAACAAGATGACTATGGCTCTCTTGTTTGTGTGTACAGACCAGCTTGCCGTTTGGGGGTTAATGAATGATAGCAAGCGGAAGCATGAAAATAAAATTAGCGATGCCCAGAGCAACGCACTTTATCAAGCTCACCAGTTTATAGGATTAGCAATGGATTCAGTGCAAATCTCTGCTATGGGTATTATAAGCAAGATTTATGCCAATTAGCAGTAACAGTGCAGATTATTTGGGAAGAGCACTGACAACAGTTAACAGCTCCTTCTACTTTTAAACTATTTTGTTAGGACATCCATTTCAAGCATTCATGTCCATTTATAAGACTATTTTTACACATCTCCCATGTTATCTATTACGTTCTCCACTCCTCTATAGCAGATGTGATTCCAGTCACCCAGAGCTCAGTGGGAAAATTCCCCATTGATTTCAACATGTGTTGGATCCAACCCTAAATCCCCAGAGCAACCAAGAGACCTGAAGGACATAATTGCAGTAATTGGTAGACACCACTTGACCAGGGGAAGACTTTGGCCTGTCTCCACGAGAGGAACATTGCTGACAGCGTGCTGCTCTCTACAACCAAGCACACTGCATCTCTACAACCAAGTTGTGATAAATTACTGAACTTCCAAGAGCGTATCCTCTCCTTTCTGCACAACAGTGTATTTGGGGCCATGGGAGATACGTGAGCTGGTACCACTCTGCAGCACCTGCAGGGGCGAGGATGGTCTAATTCCACACATGCACATGTTACGCGTACACCCTCTGCTTTTGCTCTGAAACAGTTGATAATCTCTTAGCCAGTTTATCCTGAAGAAAAGCTGGTTGATAGAACTAGTTATTTACAACTGTGACAATTACATTGAAGCAATTTGTGTGCGGACATAATTATATTCCTAATGAAGATTAACTTAAATTAAATGCTTTTAATTACAATTTGCACAGCCTTTAGCTATTGTGCAGACAGTATTCTGATATTTATGCTTCACCAAAAATGAGATTTATACTTTGCTGTGTCAAAGCTGACTGTAATTATTTGCTGGATATTCGACGTCAGATACTGCTGACATTGCAAAAAGGTGTCAGTGCTGTAAGCCACAGTGTGGAAGGATTAGAGATCGAAGCTTTGTCAGTCATTTTCAAGAGCCGTTTGCTTAAACTCCTCTTATAATACCCTATCTGCCTTCATGATTGCAAGTACTTTTACCTGTCTGCTCCAGCTTTCTCCAAAAGCAGAGAGAACGTTGGTTTTTATTTCAGTCGGAGCACGCAAGAGGCCTGCATGTCTGTACAATTTGCCAAAGTCCCTTCTCAGTATTAAATCAGGAAAAAAAAAACTATGGGAGCCCAGCTTACATATTAGATCGAAATTTGAAAAAATTAATTCCAAAGGATCCTTAGAGGCAGCATCTTCATTATTCAGAAAATCTTGGCATGTAAACTCCACCTACCAGCATTCAAAAGGAATGAATGATCAAAGCCCGATTACAAATTCATTAGTGATTAATCTGTCTGGAAAACCTTCCCTGATGCTTTGCAGGAATATGATAGCAATATGATTAATAATAATAGTGAGAATTATGACCCAACCCATAAACAGCAACTAAGAAACATGACCACAGGAGCCTTGGAGTTTCATCCCAAAGAGATCTTGTCTGGTGGAGGTGTTTGTCCTTCTCCAGGAGGCCGTGACAGCTCCCTGCCTGCCCTCCTTTTGAAGGGGAAATCAAAAGGTGCTAAATTCCCCTTTAAAGCATAGTCTTAGCACAGTGAAGGAGTGTTTTGTGCAGTAAGCCACAGTGTGGAAGCTCTCCAACATCTGCACTGAGCCAGCATGCAATGGGGCTTCTTCATAAGCCAAAGTTATAGCCTGCCAGATTTGTTTCAGTTGAGAGTCATGCTTATCTCACTTAGTATTCATCCGAATACATATTTCATCACATTAATGCATATTTTATTGCACTTTTTGTACCAATTCCTCCTGCATTTTGCTTTTGCAATGGTACCTAATCACCCACAATTGCATACAGGCCTTTGTGCATGTTTGTGACTTGTGCGATCCCCTCCTGTCCCTAGGAGGGACGGATCTTTCCACACTCCCATTCTTGCTATCTACTGCTTCCAGTTTAGTTCTCTCCTTTTGGGTTTCTCAGCCCATGTATTCTCCTGTATAAGAAAAGCAACTCCAAACCACGTCTTTGCAGCTCCACCCAAGCCATTCCTACAAACTTACACCGTCCAGCTTTTCTAGATACAACATCTGCGGCCACCCCAGCCATATACACCAGGCCTTGAAACTTTCCATTTCACGAGCAGTCCTGGTTGGAATAAGTTCTACTCATAGAAAGGCAGATTATTACTTGGTAAAACATTAAGAAAAATGCTTCTCTGCACAAAAGATATACCAAAGCTCACCATCTGAGCTGCTATTTCTGACATAAGAGACCAGCTCATGGGCTGGCCATTGCCAATGGCAATTATAATTTCACATCTTGAAAGAACATACAGTGTAATATTTTGCAGTATTACAGAGGAAATTATTAAATGGTTTCACCATCAGATCTTCAAGGACGAGAGGTTAAAGTAGCTACTTAAGTTGCTACGCTATCAAATTAGTTCCTATGAGGAAGTGCTTCACTATCTACAGAAGTCACTGGTGGTTTTAATGACTCATGTTAGGATTTAATGCATTTTTAAAAAGCTCCATGAATGTATCAAAATCATGAAAAACAGTGTACTTGCAGAGTTATGGTTTTTAATAAAATTGCATTTATCTTTTTGCATTCACACATGAATTTTAGCCTGTTTTCCTAAGGGAAATCTAATACACAAATTCCATATGTATTTATTTTTAGCAGTACAAAATGCATCCTCTTCCCAACACACCTCAGGGCAGATTTACACAGACTAATTAAAAATCCACACACGTATGCATATGCTTTTGTATATACATTTATACATACACGCATACATATATGTATGTATGTATGTATGTATCTGCATCAATGTAAAGGGAAAACTTACCATCTTTGTGGTCACCCAGCCATGCCCAGGGAAACACAAGAGAGAACTATTGACATTTCTTCAATGCCGAGTGATTCAGGCATGGCTGGGCCACTGGGGAGGGCAGCTTCCAAATGTGAGGGCCCTTGATGTAAAGTTATCACAGAAGTGTTAGACCTAGGAAGTGTTCGTGCCTGGTTGGTACCTCAGCTAGGTGGTACCTCCTTTTACCTCGAGGTAAAGGAGCCCTCTTAGGAACTCATGCCCCAAACTATCGGCAGTTTTGCAAATCCAAGTCAATACCCTGAATTTGCACTGCAAATGTAGTGGAGGGGGGAGGGGAAAAGAAAAGAAAAAAAAAAAAGAAGGCGGAAAGAAAAGCAGGTGTAGTATTGCACTTTTTTCCCCCTCTCCTCTTGATGTTCCCTAAGCAGAACACAAGACAACAAAGACCAAATTCCCAGGTTACAAAGGCCTGGATTAGCAAACTGAGACCAGCTCACCAACAGCAGATGGCCACAGAAGTCCCTGGGGACTGCAGATCACAGACACTGAACCTCCTGGGCCACGCAGGGAACAAAGCCCTTGCTTCTGAGACAAGTGCACACCGAGAACAGGTTGAGGTCCCTTTCGTGACCCAACTGCAGACCAGGATCTTGTCTGGACGTGCTTCAGCCAGTTTGCTCTTTGGCCAGCGAAGCACAGACACTAAACTGACTGAATTTAGCTAAAATAAAGCATGTCACTCTCTCACTGAAGGTAACACGGAGTGGGTGCCCTCTAACCACCCCTTGCAGGAGCAGGCAGTGCCACAGCGAGTGCCAGCCCTGGCAGGTAGGGTGCAGACACCAAACCATTCCCCCAGCCAGAGACATAACCAGGAGGTCAAGATCTTCCTTGTGCATCCAGGTGCTCCCAGTAACAGGTAAGGCCATTTATCTACTCAGAAAAAAAAGCTTGAAAAGCATCTCCTAGTATTCTTCTATAATAAATAGTAAGCTTCGATGTTTGCAAAAGATGCTGAAAAAGCACTATTGACTCCATTTTAACTAATTCCCTTCTCCTTTCTTTTGCTCTTTCAAATTTTTGACATCCCTGCAACAGAATAATGATGCAGAAAAGAGGTTCTCCTACCTACCCACCCCTGGGGCAAGTAATGACCCAAGCCTTAGGTTACCAGCCTGTTTGCTGCCCTCTTCTTTCATCTTGTATTACTCTCCATGCACACTTCTTTCCCACAAGGAATTCTTTGTTCATTTTGGGGCTGTGAAAAAAATCAAGTTATTTCAGCTGTTCACACCTATAGCCCCATTTCCACCTCACAGTTCTCCAGGGATAAGTGGAGATTAATTGAGCTCTCCCTGAAGTCCTTGCTTTGATAAATGGAGTTTGCCTACATGCTTTGGGCAGGAAGGGTAATTTTGAATGGGCATGGAGTGTATATAGCATAGCAGTTAAGCACAATGCAGTTGGGAGTTCAGTTTAATTGACAAGGAAAAATGGAAATAAACCTTCCAAGTACTGTGGAGAACAAGGCTATGTTAGTGGGGGAAGTGAGAAAGGTGTGGGAAGGGATCGCTCAACTGGAGAAAGGGTGTAAGCCAAAGACAGATAGATGAGGGAAGGGCACTTGGCCACTTTATGGATCAGTGTGGGCATTTCCTATCCAAAAAATGAGGACAATAGCATACGCTCCTTTCGTAATGTATCTGAGCTGCACTGGAAACATGAAGTAACATGGTAACTTCCTGAGGATGCAGCATTATCTCCCACATCCAACACCAAGCTTGATTTTCTCCAAAAAAGATGCTATTGTCCAAATGGATTTGAGTTCCCTGACTCGCCCTTGAATAACTTAACCAAGCATGAGGCTCCTAAAGTATTCATACGCTTGACTAATTGCTTGTTTTGGAAGGTGCTCTTTTTCCCCCAAAATTAAAAGGTTAGCTTAGCCAAAGTAATCCTATTTTGCTGAGGTGTAAATCCATTTATGCAAATCACCACACAGCTTTTGAGGGCTGGAAAACTTAAGAGTGTCCTATATTGGACTAAATCACAAGTACTTCTTCATTTCATCAACATTTCCCAAGCTTCCAACTCTAAATTCCTGCAGCAGAGAGACTGTCTTTCTCTGTCAGTGTCCTTACAGTAAGATTTTTAATATTTTATGCTGCCTGCTGGGACAATCTGAGAAAGGAACCCAGAATAACCAGGGTAATCACAACAACTCTAAACTCTGAACTTAAATTCATCCGTTTGGCACCTGTGATTACTGAATTTGAGCCAAATTTGACACCACCCTTATTTTGACGCAGATTTGCCGTAACGCTTCTTTTGCCATATGCCAGTTCAAATACAAATAGTCTTTCTCTGCACTGCTGCCTTCCAGATGCACTGAACTTCCCTCCTGCAGACTACAAGAAAATGACTTGGCTCCTTTTCCACTGCTTGCTTTTTATTCCATTACAGCACGCAAATAAACAAGAGTAATTTGCATTAAGTTAGGAGATCACTTACAACCCCTCCACACCTTTTCATTCTTATGGTCAGATACCAGAAAAAAAAAAAGCATCCACAGCTCATGCACTGGTAACTTGCATACTTAAATATCCATAGTGTTTCTTACTTTAGGTGAAAAATAAATGGATAGAAAGTTAGAGGAGTTATTATAATGTTTCCCCATGAGCAAATATTGGTTGTCTTATATAAAGGAATTACATTACTGGTGCTCAAGGGCCAAATCCTGTTTGAGCTCACTTTTCAGTCCAGCAGTTTTATATAAATGCTGGAGTAAGAGGGAGCAGAATCTGGTCACACAGACTAAACGAGGTGAATAAGGCACTGGATATTTGCCTCCTACAGATTTTTATTGTAACTTCCAAGATTCAGTATCTTTGTTATGATCCGTCCTGTGATAATTCTTAGAGCCATACAAATCCATAGACACAGATGTCAAGCAAAAAAGCACCTCTTCCTTTACTTCAAGTCCCTTCAGATTTGAGATCAACTGTAGCAAGCAAATGCAGGTGACTTATTTGATAAGGCTGAAATAATCATCAAACTGGGTACATCTTATAACCAAGCAAACATGCTTTTGAACCTTACTGATGCCCCACCTGTGCAAAACAGTAAGATAAACTTATCTAGTTTAGCATACATGCACTGGATTTGGACCACCTGAGGATCTGGCCTTCTACAACAATTTTCTAAAGCCCCTTTGCCCCCACCAGATGTGTTTCTAAGCTACCGATTAAACAAAAAGTCTCCTCAGCATTTAAATTTGCAAGAAGGAAGCAACACCCCCCCCCTTTTACCCCTTCACTCACCTGTGCTGATATACAATTTACCTTTAAGAGACTTTCTCTGCCCATTGGGGTGTGCAAAAACATCTCCTTCCTTCCCAGTCTCCCTCCACAGCCGCATGTGGAAGCTGTGGTTCATCGCCAATCAGCCAACCCTGCTAATATGAACTGGTGAAGCATCTTGGCAATGGCCTTGCACAAACCAAGGCTGTCTCCAGAGTGATGCTACCATAGCAAGACAGAAGACCCCTATTTTCCCTTCACTTCTGATTTGGTGTGGCTCTCACAGCACCTTAAACCACATTGCCAGCAGCCCCAGGCTTTGTTCAGTCATTTACACCAATATTAAACAAGCATAGACTGCAAAGGAAAGCAGAAAATCAGGGTCTTTATAGCCAGCTGAGCAATAAACAACCACCTCCACTAACAAGCTTAAATCGCTTGTTAGATTACAAGTGTGTCAAGTTCACAAATGATCAGATTGGGACCATGCCCTCAATTTGCAGCACTTGATGCCACAGGTGACAACTAGCTCTGAGGTACGCACACTGAGCCTTTTGATACACACATATTCACATACGGAAGTTCAAGACAGCACCCTCATCCTCCCTAGGCAATCATTTTTCTGTTTTCCTTTCAGCACATTAAGTGGGTTTCTACCTCGCCCCCCTCTGACCAGGTTCAATTTGCCTGTCACTCACTACCATGCTGACGACACAAGCTTGCTAATGGCCTCTGCGCAGCAGACAAGCCAAGTGCAACATGGAGCAGATGTCTTCTCAGTGAGTAAAAATCTTTAAATTACCTCCATAGGAATGGAGGAAAGCTGGAATCGGAAGTCTGTTTTGTCTTCTGCAGTGTAAACAGGTAAAGACAAATTGATAAAGTCCAGCTCTGCTTACGGGATTCTCTGATGTGATCTGGACGCTGTGGTGTTGCCTTACCGGTCCAGTCTGTCTCTTTACTACATTTCTGTAAACACCTTATAAATTACTGAGCCAAAGTAGAATCTTTAAAGTTACTTCTCTTACTCCCCCGCTGATGTAGCAGAGGAAAAGGGGCTGTATCCTAGGCTAGGGAAAGCTTTGACCAGCAGGAGCTTGGATGGCTAACGGTCCATCTCTGACATGTGCAAACATAATAAAAACAAGATAATTAGGAAAGCACCTCGGCGGAAAATTTCCCTTCTGAGGCGAACAGAAGTGATTTCTTGGAGCTCGTCTTTCCTGTTAAATGCAGCTCATTGCCACAGCCCAAGCGGCTCAGCTTTTCCACAGAGCTGAAGCAATTGCTTGAACAAAGGATTTGCTGGGAGCTGGGTTACATCATTGCTGCTGAGGAGGACATGGGATTGACAGAGCAGCAGAGATGCTGACTGCACTACACTCCTGCTGAGGAAAGGGTGCTACAGGGATGCAGTTGCTTAGAAATTATTCTGACCTGCTCAGGTCACATAAATTAGGAGAGATTTTTCTCCTGCATATTTTTTTTTCTCCTCTGCAGCAATGAAAAAGACAAATACCAAACCTCCTGCTTGGAGCTGCCTCAGATGTTAGGTGTTATTTGGCAGAAGTAGGCAAGATTGTTTCACAAGGTGGTAATCTGGTGCCTAAGTGGATAAAATGGCAGATCTGCCCTAAGAGGAAATTGGGTAATTGCTGAGACTTGTAGAATAATGCTCCTATTAACAGTATCATGTTCAAAATCCTCTGAACACGCTTACCAAATACATTTTTAAACTGTCAGCACTTAAGCAAGGGACAAAAGTAACACTGCTAGGAAGGACAAGGGCAAGCAATAAGAACTACATTACTTTGATTTTAAAAGCAGCTTTAGGAGCATATTATCAGCTAGTGTAGATCAATCTGCACTGTTTTTAATAGAGCTTTCTAGGCTTATATCAGTTTTTACTCTGCAAATAGCACCTTCCCATTTACAGCATCTCAAAATCTTGCTTTGGGGATACTCTATCATCAAGAAGGATCTATTTTTCTAACAGGTTTCTTGCAAACATAACCCAAAATGTAACAGCCAGGCAACTCCCATACCAGCCCTGTTAATGGATTTCTGCAAGTTCAAGACCTGACTGCACTGTGCTCTGGGAATATGTTTTGAGTGCTGTCAGAAATAGTATCTCTACCACTGTGCCTGCTCAGGGAGAATTACATGGGTGCTACCCACTAGTAATTCTTTACAGCTCTCCAATAAGAGTTCAGCATCCTCCTCACAACTATCCAGCTGAAAAGAGGAAAGGGGATAAAAACCAGGAGTATCATGCCTAGTTGTTGCAAATCCACTTAACTGGTAATTGATGGTAGCTGAGGATGCAGCCTCCTGTGTCTCACATTAAGTTTAGCCCTGTTAGCAACACAGAAATAGCTGGCCTTCTCAGGAAGGTGTTCAAATATTGTGGTATGATGCCCAAATGACACCAGTCAGAGCCAATGTGACCCAAAATCAGCATTACGGATGTGGAAGGACCATGGGGATCCCACACCTCCAGGTCACCAGGAGACAGCTGAAGCTGATGAGTGTATGGTGAGGGCAAGATGAAGACCCGCTTTGCACCATCTGGCAGGCACAAGATAAGATGCACTCCAGGTCCCACAAAATGGGGCAGCAGTGGCTATTTGAGTATCTGCTGCCCCAGTGATCCCAGAGGCATGGCCCTGCCTCAGGTGTAACAGCCTTGGGAGCTGCTGACAGTGCATGCACCACCCCAGTGAGGATGGTGCCTCAAACTGCTTCATATCAAGAGCAAGGCCAATGGGCACATGCTGAGAGTCTGGCTCACCAACCCCTATACTCTCACTACTGCAGCATAGCCTGATGGAAACAACAAAAACCTTGAGGTTATTTATGTTTATTGTGTTGATTTTCCGTATTTCTGTCCATACAATGTAAGGCAATACTGAGCAGCTGCTGCAGTTTTATCTGAGCTCATGCATCCACAAACACACACGTTCAGTAACGCATTACCTGCAGTCTCCTTTACATTAATCAGCACTTTTCCAGAGCTGGAAAAGCAGGGAGAGAAGGAACATTGCTCCTCTCCTTCCATGTGCTGGCTGTCCAGGCAGGTTGGACGCAGGATCTGAAGCTCTGTTCAAGACATGATCTGGTGAGGCTGGAAGAAACCTCTGCGTTTTGTCATTTCTGCCTGAACTGCAATGAGATACTTCTTCCTTCCTTATAATTTTTACAATAAATTATTTCAAACTCTTGGCTTAGGTATGTGGTAAAGATATAAAACGGTGAGTGTGGAGATTAAAACAGTCTGCTTAGGCACCTTTAGTACAAGACAACACTGATGCAGGGCATAAACCCCAGAAAATATAAGAAATGCTTTAGTAAGTCTGCAAAAATGACATGCAATTGCCAAAACCATTAGAAAAAAAACAGAAAAGGCTGCATGTGCAGGGGATCCACTCAGAGACTCGACTATTGCCACAGCTTCCCCTGGATTTCTCAGGGGTTCCTCAATGTCACAAACTGAGCCCAGCCAGGAGAGGGACAGCCCTTGTGTTGGGCTGAATGCACACAGCTCACTAATGCCATTCTAGGGATGAGTTTAAAAAAAAAATTAGCTCTTGGAGATGCTGTGACCTTTGCTGTTACAGATGGGTTTATTTTAAATGACAGAAGCATTTAAATAGCCGGGTAACAGTTTCCCCTTCAAAACTACATTTCTTGCTACATCAGATATTGCTGACTCTTAAATTATAGTTTGTCATAAAGCAGATTTTCCAGCCCTTGCTCCACAGGAGCTAGCTGGGACAGTGATATCATTCCTAAGGAAAAGCCACAAACACTACCGTCAAATTTGATTAAAAACAACACAAGCATTTAGAGTTACAAAGAATGAAACTTTCCTCAGCCAGCTGGCCTGGGGGTAAGAAAAAAAATCAAGGCTTAGTTTGTGCAGACTCTCTTGTGCAGTAGCAGATTTGACTTGGTGCACTGGCATTTTGGATTCATATGCTCAAAGGGTGGCACCAGTAGAGAATAGATACAAAGGCCTGACTGTTGAAGAGGCTCATTCGTGCAGGGGTGAGAAGCAAGCCCAGACTAAAGGGTATAGTCACAACAGGGCAAACAAAGAGCAGCCAAGAGGGTCTGGAGCTGCAACAAGAGAGCAGGGCATGGAATAACAAGTTTCTGCAGTGAGAAATAAACTGAAACAAAAGACTGGTTTGGAAAAGCTTTGGCAGAGGAAATAACGGGACACATGTACACAGATTTCTTCCAAATGGCCAGCTAACCACTGTTGCTTGTAACGCTGTGCACACATTGTGTTCTGTGTGAGTGGGTAATCCACAGCTGGTTGAGACCTACCCTGCCTGTCCATGCACGAAGAGGCATCCACCAAACAGACCAGGGGATGATGCCTCATAACACCGCATCCAGTTACATGATTTGCGCTCACAATCATCCTCACAACCAGAAGCACAAGAGATACAAATGTGGTCCTTCTGAGTCTGAGAAAAGGAGCCTCTGTGTAATGCAATTACTTCTCAGCTGTGGTATGAAACACACCGGTGCATCCTTCTTTTCAGAGGTGGCAATTCAGGAACGGTGCTGGTCTTTCCCTTTGCCATGGAAGGCCCTGAATACATTGGACCATCAGACTGAGGTCATGTCCTGTGGAAGTCTTCAGTGAGCTTTGGATGAGGCTCTGTGGCTGGGTAAGAAATAAGTATCCATGACTGAGAGATTAATACCTATCTATATAGAAAAGGATGAGCTTAGGGCACTGCCCAGGCCCCCCTGTGTGCTGTACTTTAGTCTTTTTAAGACTTCTTTGAGGTTACATAATGAAGTAAATTACAGGTTCATTCAGAATGACACCACACGTACTGATTGACGCTTTTTCCAACTTGAGCAGTGGAAGCCCAGCACACAACGAGCGATGCCACGCTTGTGAGGCTTAACCTGGATAGCTGCAGGGGTCAGGAGGGAATCCTTTTCCTCCCACCCCTATGGACTCAACTGTAGCACCCAGGGAACATTTCCAGCGAAAGCAAAAAGAGCCAGCCAGGGCCAGGGGCAAAATGAAGGACTTGGTAGGCTAATGGTCTCATTTGGCGTGGCAAATCCTCTGAAATCCACTGACAATTTAGGAACGTAATCCCCTCACTTTTATTAGTGATGTGCTTCGGTCTTCCATACAAATTGGAGCCTACAGTTTCCCTATTACCACAAACTTATATACAGTGATTTTTCCTCAAAATAGGGTGCATTCGTCAAACTGCCTGGTAGGAAGGTCTTTGCCCCTGAACACAGCGAGGATTAAGGTGTGAAATTCCTGTTAGGGCGAGGGGATTAGGCTGTTGCATTTACATAAGGATTTGACACAGAGGATCAGTTCATTGGTGGGTGTATGCAGGCTGATGCACCGCCTCCACGAGGGGCTCATGGTTGATGTTTCACAAAGGAACTTATGTATTTTTGGGTGATGCTGCTTGGAGAGGCAAATTCCTCCTTGATTCTTTCAGTGTTCACTCTAAACCCTAAAGCATGAGCTACAGGATTGCCCTGATTATTGTTTTGATACATTTACATCTAAAGTAGTAAATTGGAAAGCAATTGATGAGAAAAACTGTTAGATTTGGAATCAACAAAATCTATGTAAATACAATGCACACAAAAAAATCTGGGAAGCATCAGCTTAGGGACGAAAACTATGACGCATGTACCTGGGAATTAGAGTAACAGAATGTTTTCAGATCTAAAAAAAGAGACTAAAAGCATATGATTTTTAACAAAGAAACGCCACCTGGATTGCTGTCTCTTCACTGAGAAGGTTCGTGTAATAAGGCCTTGTGCAGGCATGTGGACATTAAAAATAAGGTCTAAAAAACCCAGAGTGTCTCCTCTAACACCTACATTACAGCTCATGAATGTGAGGCACTAAAAGCCAGAGTCCTCATTTTCACAGTCAGATCAGAAGACCACACCAACTCAGTCTGTTCCCTCAGCAACTCTGCATGCCAGATTTAGCGCTGTTAGCAGGTACATTTCCACTTCAGTTCACATTCCTCAATCTTCCTTGATTTAGCCCTAGGAATAGTGGCCTGAACTCTCAAAAGGTAGTTTTATTTCTTGGTACCTCAGGGCTTTTGATCAGGGAGAAAATACACAAACCAATAGCACTTTCTGGTCTTGGGTTTAACAGCAGATCTTTTAATATATTCATATATCAGTTTATCCACATTATTTATTTATTAATCCACAGCGTTTTGTCAGTAAATATTCAGTGTTGAAGTTTACTTGTTTGGTTACTGCAGAGCACCTTGCATAAACAAACTACCCAAAAGCATAAAATTAACAACTGACAGAATCGCTGTATTATGATTTATCCCTGAAATAAGAAAGAAGTCCTGCAAAAGCTTACAGCGAGGTCCTGTAACTCCAAGGTCCAGCCAGTCCAACTCTAAGTAGAAATCAGCTGAAACACCAAATAACTTAGGAGGATAGAGCCTACATAGGAGCAGAAATGAGAAATCCTGAGTTCATAAAATCAAGGCCTATACCCAGATCGTTAAATCACAACGCTTTCACCACTGGAAGTAATCCATTGTTTTTATCTTGCACAAAATCCAAGCAGTGCTGTATCCTTCTGCAGTAAAGTCATTAATAACTGTTTCATAGATGTGACCTGCACAGCGTATGGTTATTACAAAGAATGCACAGGCAGGCAGTCACACATTGGATTAAGGAACAGTGATTCCTAAATTCAAAACCCACAGTCTCACATGTTGCTTTTATACAGGACCTGTTAAGACCCTGCCTGAACCAGAAGTGGAAATCATGCCTTTTCATTTTATTCCTGCATTTCTGAAATACAAGGCCCCTTCTAGTGCACACTGTCACTTCCCCAACTCAGGGAGAAAAAGGTGGATGTTAAAGAAGCCATAAATAGTATCTGCTGGTACTTAATTTTCTATTATATTGACTTTGATTCAGCTCCCTGCAATTAACAGGAACAAGAGAAAGACAAATAAAATTATCCCAGCTGTTTGTGGTCGAGAGACGTGGCCTCCCAGCTGAGAGCTCTTTGTGCTGCTGAGAGCGTCACCAAGCAACCAGCCCTTGCAGCTGCCAGGCTACAAAAAAGAAGCAAAAGCATAACTTACAGAAAGGAAGCACATGCGAAGGGGATAAAGGTTGGGGCTGAATCAACCTTCACTTTGTCTCCTGCCAAATACGGCACCAGATACAAGAAGAGATCACCCTCAACGCATCTCACCCGCTGAGGGGGCAGAACCCAGACACTTAATTTGTTTTAGAAGCCAGAACCTTGAAGTACTAAACCCAGGTATCCTGTGCATGATATCTGGATGCAATGAAAAGAAGAGGGTTGAGTCTGTTATGATGATATTGAGATTTAGTATTCTTCATCGGTCTTAGCTGGTGGTCCACAACACAGCTGCCAGAATGACTACATTGTCCCAGTTGTAAGTCAAACCCACATATAAGTCAAGTAGAGGTGGAAAAAAAAAGATTGTCTGATAATTGAAACAATATGGCAAGGAAAGCAAAGCAAACAGGCAAATCCCCATGCACACGAGCAGGGAATGAATAAAAATGGGAGAGAAAAAGAGGGAGAGATAAATGAACATTCAAATGTGCTCTGTGTTTTACTGGTTGATATAGCAATGCTAGCTGTTAGAAAACTGTAGGAAATGGGTTATAGATATTCTTCCTACAGAAACTAGGCAGTCCTTTGAATAAAAAAATACTGATATCATCCCTGGCCTGTATTATCCATCCAGCTCTTGGCAGTATGAATAAGCCTTACAAGTAAGTCCTATAAGAAAACCAGCGAAGACAAAGATGCATGAAAACTTCTGAAACTTGAACAGTAAAGACAAATTGATGAACTCATTTCAGCTCCCATGTAAGTTCAAATGTGTCAAGGCACGCCTGTCTGAAAACACCAAATTAACTGCCTTAACCGAAGTCAGGCACTGAAGCTGAATCTAGGATTGATGCCAGGAGCCCCAAGACCCACTCTTGCTGCTTGGGTACCTGAAGCGCACTGCCTTTCATCTGCAACATAAGGTATTCCCTGTACCACCTTCTGGTTTTGAGAGAAAGCAAGCCTTTTTTGAGCTATGCTTAGAAGAAAAAGGAAAAAAAAAAAGTTGCTTTTTACTGGTATTAAACATTACGAGATCTGGAGATCTGTAAATTTAGTGCTCAGTGTATCCACTTTTGGCACAACTTTATTTTTCCTTGTTTATTATTTTGCACTAAATCGAACACTTCACACATACAACTGGAAACAACCTGAACAATGAATGTCAGGATCAGAGAGCATTTTTTCCAGCATTTATTTTCTGGAAGAAAAAAGCATTCTGCAGAAACAGTGTAAAATGGAGCAGTTCTGCCCTAATTGGTACTAAATCACTACCTGCTGCCAAGAGCAGTACAAAAAACTTTATGAAGAAGCTCATGATATGGATAAAAATTCAGGGAAAAGCAGACATTTCAAAAGCTGTTCTCCATTTTAAAACTGCAAGAAACGACAAGATTGTAAAGATCTCTGTTGCTTTACCATGCTAAAAATAACATTCGCCAACAACTCTATTGAGACTCTTATACAAAATTCAGGCAGCCTTATGGCTTTCATTTTGATTGTGAAAAGTACACATCATTTTGCAACCTTCTGTAACTAGGGTTGTCTAAAGTGAAGGAAATCCCCAGTACCATTTACTCTCAAAGTATTAAAATTCACTGGAAGCAAAAAGATGCCTCAATTTTCAGCTGGTATTAAGAGATGTAAGTTCTTGTTTCTAATCCATTATGAAGGGCTTTCAAGTAGGGAAGAATAACATTCTTAGCTCCTAATGTTGGCTATCGAACTCGACTCTTTGATACACTTAATTTACATGTAATCCTGCAGCCTGGCAGCAGTTGATAAGGTTCCTGATATGTGCACATTTAAGAAAGAGAAGTTTAGTCTTCTTACCGCCTTTCTGGAGAGCTGAGCTCCATGATGGAAGGCTGCTCAGGTTTAAGGTTTCAAACAGATTTTTGCTTCTCTGCAAACGCTTTCTCAGCATTTGTTCCCAAATCACTTATCTGCTAGGTTTAAAATTCTTCACAAAGTTGAAATGGTTGCACTGCATTTCCACTATTAAAATACTTCACAGGCTCTTGTGAATGCTAGGTGGTATGGAAAAAGAATGACAGGCATAATTTTTCCACTCCAATGACACTATTTTGTAGCTACAAAGACAGTGCAAAAGTTAGACACATCAAAAAAGTGGTTGACAGGATATACAAATCCCAAGTTAATAGCTATACATCATACCTGACTGAAGAATGGACAAGTACATGCACATTAAGAGCAAGACTTTTATAAGACATTTAAGTCTGGGTGACTGAGCACTAAACACTCCATAGTACACATGCTCTGAACATTTGTAACCTACTTGTGTTTCACCAAAGACCCAGTTATGACTAACTGCATGAGCTACCCCTACCCTGCATGATCACATCCAGGTCACTCAAGGAGACAGCGAACACCACTCATATCTTGATCTTTTATTTTTACTCTGATAAAAATTTGTTATTTCTACCCTGGTTTCTTCTTCTAAACCTGTTTCCTGTCTGTGATAGTATTTTCCTTTCTCTTCAGTTCTTCAGGTTTCTTAATAGGTTCTTGAAGAAGCCTTTCCTCGTGACTTCTTGAAGTTCAGATGTTCACTGGCTCTCCCCTATCCATGATTTTATTTGGTCTATTATTCTATACTAAGAGATCATCAAGGTGAAAGGTTTTCTTGCAGAAGTTATGTTTATTCATACCTTATTATGCCATGGGTATTTAACTTTCATTTCAGTTGATTTATCTAGTGCAGAAGCTGAGTTTCCTAGCGTGCTTTCACCACCAGACATACAGAGGAGATTGGGTGCACCCATTGGTCACCATTCCTGGCCTTTCTGTTCCTTTTTCAGCAACACTGTGGACATGAGGGAGTGACGAAGGGCACAAGAGATGATGTCAAGAGTGCAGGGCCACAGCAACAGCTTGAAGCAGCGCCTCTTTCACAGAAGCATGCGTGCACTACAACATGCTTTCCTAAACCAATTATTTTTTCCTGGTGAGAGAACCCAAATAAAAGACAGACATCTGTAGCCATAAGCTGTTCTCCCAGTAGCTCAGTTAGCATGGTTAGGTGTTTCATGTGGTGGCGTGAACTGGTCCTTCACAACCAGGGTGTGATGTCCACAGCGAGGCAGCGGCAGAACCAGAAGTGTGGGCCCCAGCACCCACAGGGGTGTGAGTACCCACTCAGCAGCACTGAGCAGATGGTGATGGCAGGGGAGCACCAGGAAGGAGCCCCAAGTCCTGCCCTCCCCTGCTGCCCTGCAGGCTCACTGGCTGCATAATTATTCCTGTGGAGCCAATAAAGCTCGCTGTGTGCATTGTCCTCCTGATAACAGAGCTCAGACCTGTGGGACTGGAAGGACTGACCTCTCACGCCAATTCTGACTCAAGCAAAATCCCCCGGAAAAATCCTTCCAATGAATGGTGCATATTATCTCATCTTCCCCATGTCTGGTTTTGTCTGGTTTGTTCAAATCTAAGTCCCCCATTTGGAGGGGGGGGAAGAAAAAAGAATTAGCAAAAAGCAGGCTACATCTTTGCACCCACTCTAGCTGAAAAATCCTTGATCTGAAGAATCTCTGTTTCTGAGAGAAAAGCATCATGAGCTAACACATACAAATTACCTATTTATTTTAGGTTATATGGATAATTTAAAAACTACTACTGACAATGCGATTTGCATTTATCTCAAAGAACGGTTTAAAAGTAAGCAAACATTTTCAAAGTGCAGTTAAAGACTTCAGTAAAATGCCTTTGGTTTATTAGAGTAAGAGAAGAAAAAAACCAGTAACACAACTCAAGGATATAACTTTCAGAGCACAATAGTCCTTGGGATCCTTTAACTAAAAAGAGAGTTTCTATTGCTTAGACAGCAACTTGAGCTGCAGAGTTGCATTCTGTAACACTTAGTAAAACGTATTTATACCGACAGATACACACGCATGTACTCATACACACCCTGCTGCTGTTAACCAGGAAACTAGAGCTGCGTCTGTTAATTCAGAAAGGACTGGCTGTGCATTCACAGGGGAGAAGGTGTGTCTCATGGCTTGGAGCACTGACTGCTGTGGTTATTAGCCTTGCTTATTTTTCCCTGTTCAGTTTGACTCTTCAGGAGCAGCCCTGCAATTCCAGCTCTGTGTGTTAATCAATTTGCCACAGCCTGAGAAGCCCTGAACACAAGCTGAAAGAGCCCTCAGCTTTCGTGGCTTGTCTTTGCACTTCCCCACATATGCAGGCTTAACTCAGCCAATTCTGAAAATCTGGATGGATTGGAGCCAGCTTTTTTCCTCCTCAACTCCTTTAGACATACTTTTATTACACACATTTCTGTGCCAAGATTTTTGTCATCTCTGGCAGACCTGGGGGTGGATGGAAGCTGTTACCCTCTGCACATGAGCAAAGCTATCGCTCCTTCCCTCCCTGTCCCATACAGAAACGCTGGCATCACATCCAAAGGACAAGATGAGGAGGCTTTTAACAACCTCTCATGCTCAGTCTGGGTCCTTTGCAACATGGATTCATTTCCTTAACACTTAAGCTCCATCAGGATGCACATACCACATACAAAAAAAGAATAATCACTGGTTCAGTTCCATGGGCAGCTTCAGGGACAAGATAGAAGGAAATACTTTGTGCTGGATGATAGCTTTATGGCACTATTTCCTACCAGCCTCTGGGATCAGGCTGTATGCCTTTACCCACTCACAGCCAAAGACACAATTCTTGGCACACCAGCATAAGCAAGACATTTCCCCATTACAAACAGGGAAACTACATATGTGATTATTCTACGTGATCAAAAGAAATAAGATGTTTACTAGAGTTCACCCACCGAGGTAGACACTTGCTCAGAATACATTCATTGTAACCTGCTCCCTCTCATAGCAGGAGAGACTCTCATTCACAGCAGTGACTCTCATTCACAGCAGTGAGATTTCTACTTGAGCACCAAAAAGTAACCAGAAACTTAATTTCATGTGACAATACAAACTAGCAATGGAAAAATTGACAAGACTTTCTCGGCCTGTCTCAGCTTCTGATATTCAACCTAATTTCCCTTGCTCATTTTCAGCCCATTTATTCCTAGATAAACCCTCTGGCACTACAGTGAATAATCCTCTTCTCTCCTGGGATTCAGAGTAGAAAGGGAACGTGTCACTCTGTATGACAGAAAGAACTGCCAAAATAAAGATGCTAGTGAGGATTGAATTTTTAGCATACATCTCTTTCGGGGTGTGAATAGCACCAGGACTCAGTAATAGGGGCCATGTACTTCTAGGTCAGCAGGTCAGCTCTGACTGCATCTTTCAATAATTTTGACAGCCTGCCATCTGTGATACGAGTAGCAGGTGTTCATGTGGATCTTGGTTAGTTCATGTCAACCAGAAGGGCTTGTATTTCTAGAAGATCAGCAATTTTCAGCAAGCAGCAGTGCAACGCTGGAGCCTACGTCTGGACTCGGAGCCTCAAGAGGACAATAGATTCACCACAGCTTTAGCCAGCTGTTGCAGGATAACAAAACCACAATCAGTGCACAGTGCCAAAGGCTGCTGGATTGCAGGTGGGAGCATGACACCTCCTCCAGAACCTGGGGCTGAGGAAAAACAGTGGCAAAACATCCAGCAAAGTTTACAAGATGATGGTTTCCTCACACAAGGCTTGGGGAGATGATGGCAACCAGGTCAGTCTCAGTGCTCAGAGGATAAGAGATTCGATCAAGACTTTAGCAGCCGAGATCAGACTGCTTCTGCTTTAGTAAGTAGAGGAATTAGGGTTTACAGTGTTCCAGAGAGGCCCCTTTTCACCCAGATTCTGTGGCCTACAGACTTAAGTATACAGAAATTAAAAAGCCTAAGGTTTCTGAATAACTACTCTGAAAGTCTTCTGAATATTTTATCATAAGTACTTAGATACACATGCATGGAAGCTTGGCTTATTCATTCTAGCGCATGCTAAAATCCTTAAGGGATACCTGAGGACTAATTGGTTTTGTCTGTGTTAGTGTCTAGTCATGGCATGAATCAGGCGATGCTGAATTCCCAGCTCAGACTAAGAGCTTCCTAAAGATAGAGAAGTAGGCTATGATGTCTGGCGATGTAAGTGACTTGGGTTCAGAAGTTCTTCAGCCCATACATTATTACTACCCTTCCTTGCACGACACATGGTTGCTAGAGAGGAATAATCTCATGCAAACACCCTGAGTCACAGCAGTCTGCAGAAGCAATGAGGATTGAAGCTGGGGGTTAACCCTCACCCCGAGCAATCCATTGGGGTGGGCAGCTGTGGACAAAGATCCTGCCTGCACAATTCCTCTGCTGGTGCTTGTGATCCCAACCTGTTTGCTTGATCTCAAAATGGGAGATTTATGCAAGGTCTGCTAAATATCAGCAGTTAGCAAGAAGCACCGAGAAGACAGGACTGAGAAAAAGATGCAAACCAGATACAGTTTTATTGCTACAGCTTTCTGCAGCTGGGAGGGAAGATGGGACTCCTCTCTACCCTGTTAGAAACTATCAGCTGCTTCAGAGCCTTTTGTAGGAGGCAGGATACAAAACACGCACCCATCTCCTGCTCTTCCCTTCCATTTGCTCTGGGGTAGATCTCAGCTTGACACGAGTGCATGAAACTGCATTGTTCTGGAGCTACGTCAGTGCAGATTTTCGGTATCCAAAAGGGCAGTCAGTTAGGAACTCTCAGAAGGACAAGGAGTTTCTGGCGTCCTACCCTCGACATGTGGAATAATGCAAACCAATTTGCTTGCTTTGTAACCTTGAACCTCATGCCTCAGGCTGTGAGTTAGCTATCTCCAGGGCTCTGGAGAGAATATTTTCCCTCTGATCTTCCAGCAATGCAGATGTTACTAGGTATGTCATGGAGGTATTCACCTTCTTCTTGAGCATCAATTACAGATTACAGCCATCTGAGGTATTTGCATATCTTCGTACAAACTTGTTCTATGTGACGTTGATACAATTTCATTCATATAATTAATAGAGCTACACTATCCTGGCAGAGTTTGGTCCACTGCTAGCACTGATACTTGAGAAGTGAAATTTTTACTTGTTTGTTTCAAATACCAGCTTAAAATCTGTGCAGCAGCTCCAAAATTTGATTTGTTTCTCCAGCACAACTTGTATGGATGCATCTAAGGTAGCTTCTTACTAGTAGTGCAGTACTAGGAGAAGCTTTATCAATGACCTTATTGGCTTTGATCCTAAAGTCCCAACATTTAAGCTGCTGTGAGCTTCATCACCCTGCTTCTCCCTCTGTGGCTGCTGTCCTTCCTCAATGCAGTCATCTAAAATGAAATGGCAGCTTCTCTGGACAGACGAGGTGGGTTGGCCTCCAAGGCATTTGCATCAGCTTTGCAAACAGAAAGATGAACTTCACTCATCACCTGCCACGTGAAATCCCTATCAAAGCAAAGACTGCTAGAGGTGACCATTTTATTAAGACTAGAAATTCTTTTGGGAGCAGTCACAAACGCCCTGACATATGAAAATGTCTGTAATTTCATCTGATGAGACAGCTAACACTCAGATGGAACAGAAGCACTTTGTCTGGGCTAGGGAAAAGCCAATGTATAGCACATGTGCAAATTCTCCCTGTGCTTGAAGATTTCAAAGTCCAGAAGAGATCATTGCATGTTATTATGGCTAAAAACATATCCAGTCCCATGCTTGTTGACCAGAATATCTATATTTCTGTGGAACTGAAGTGTACGAGCTCTTCCCTCTCTGAACTGCACCTTATTCTGGTTATTTGATGATACTAATTGATGGGTCGCAGAACGGGGTATTTAGTTATTTCAGACATGGCAATACATCAGCTGGAGAAAAAGCAGAAGGAATTCCAGAGCACAGAAAATATCTTCATGCCAAAGACCAACTTACAGACAGTGCCAGAAAAGAACAGTTCAATATGCTTAGCTTTTAATATGACATTGCTTTTACAGGTCACTTCTTAAAAGCAGGAAT
>NW_010183799.1:26875-33821 GCF_000695765.1 Mesitornis unicolor
GACAGACACCACTTGCAAAGGAAGGTGCAGAAAGCGGATGATGGGCATTGGACCGTCAGGGATGAAACAACCTCCTCTTTTCCAGAAAAACTTATTTACACCATGGTGAGAAAGAAGCTTGAGCACAAACAGGGCAGTAAATCTATACGACATTGGCCAAGTCTAGTTCAGACTACTGCATTCAAAATATCTGAATGCAACTTCATCCACAGTCTCAGATTCTGTTTTCTCTTTTGGTTTATTAATGACATGAGGCAGAAACTGTCATCGTGTGCTTGTAAAGTAGCCAGTGCTCCCAGGAATCCAGACTTATTTGGGACACTGGATATAAGTAAGAGTTTAAAAAGAGAAAGAATCTACCAAAACAACTGTTTTCCAACATGATCCACAGATCAGACCAGATTCAATCCTGCATATATAGATATTAATTATATATATTACACACCTCAACACAACATCAGTTGTAGTCATGAAACCAAGCACTGAATTTGATCCACCCTTGTATTTGTTTAATGCACTGAATTCTTTGACCTATACCATTTCCTATATGGTCATGAAAGTTCAAAAAGTTACATTCCTGTGGTGGTTCTCTGTCATGACCCATTTTTGTTCAACAGCTTGAAACTTCTTTTGAGTTCTGTGGTGACCATCAAGAGGTAGTGATATGCTTCAAGGAGGGAAGGAGCCTGAGTACAGACAGACAACATACAAGGCATTAGATATATGTGCAAGGTCAAGTTAAATGAACTATTTAAACATAATGTGCTAATTTAGCAGTTTCAAAAGGGGAGCATTTCTACAGATAACCCAAGATACTAAAAGAAACAAAATTTCCTTAAAAAAACCCAACCTCACTGTTGTTTTGAGTGTTACATTTGTTCAAACACAGTGCAACCAGCTTTCAATTAACTGCTTTCTCTCTCCAAATGCAGCAGGTCTGCAGTACACAGAAATGTAATTATTTACACACCACTCTATCGCTGCCACTACTGTCTGTGCTTCTAAAGCATCTTGATTACTCTACTGATGAGCACCATGGTAATGCCTATAAATAAAATCATCATCTCCCCTCATTAAGCTACAGCTCATGAACTGAGGAAGGATGATTTTCCTTTGTACGTTCCCTTTGTAAATTTTATCATTTCACAACAGAGGGAGTAACGTGCCTCTGATGACACTCAGAGAGACAGACTGTCAGGATTCTTGTCAGGATTTCAGCTTTGAGCAGCTTTCTGCTTTGCATGACTATTTTCTCCTGGAAATAAAGCACTGTTTGTCAGAATTAGGCATTCAAGAATCTCTTTCTAATGTCAGAATCAGACATGCAAAAACCTCTGATATCAAGTCAGAAGGTCAGATTTTTATGGAGCAGTATGTCAGAAGCTGCACCAACAGCAGAAGCTTCTAGCTCTCGCTTCGACACTCAGAACACACATAGGTGGAAAATTTCAAATAAACTTAGATTAAAAAAAAACCTTCCAATAAAAACAAAGCCTCGGTGAATCAGATTTGCTCTTCAGGAAGCTTCAACAGAAACTGATGCTGGTCACAAATATCAAACATTCTGTTACTGTCAAATCACAAAATCTCTCTCAATAACTGCAATACAGCAGGTACATTTGCATACAGTGAAACTCCCAGTGGTGTCTCGAACACACAATGAAATATCACATTTCATTAAATGGTGAATTATAAAGCCAGCAAAGCAAGTTAAATGTAATATCTTCTCTCAGACTTTACTGAAATCACATTTCTGCAACAAAAACTGATGAAGTTGTCAGGTTGCCCCAATCAGTGCTCCCCTGAATTAAGGCACCAGTGACTGTACAGCCATCAGAGTCTGGCATGAGGAAAACAAGGTTGCCTTTTATTTTTTGATTCAAGAATAGACATGTATGGTGTCTGCTATGGACAACAGTTTTCAGTAGGAATTGCTAAATTACATAGATCTCTGTAGCCCTGTGCAAGGCAGCCACTCCAACAGCAGCCTGCAGAAAGCAACCGCTTTCAGGCCAGATCCATTGACTAAACCCTTTGTAAAGCTGCTGTGATTCAAAACGCATGGTCCTGTGCCCATGTATGATTTCCTCAGTGAGGATGGATCATTTGACTGTCTCCTTCCTCTTCCCCCAGCCAATTCCGAGGTTTCCAGTGCATCACTCCCTGTATCACTGCATGTTTACAGCATGCTACTGTATCTATGGCCAGTGTAGCTGGAAAGTCACCCACTCATGTATAAAATATACATCTTATGAAGAAAAAGTGCTGGGTTGAGACAAGTGGAAAGAAAAGCTTTGACAAGCAGATGAGATTTTTGTATGTCTGAAGCCAGAAGGAGCCACTAACTGATGTGCAGGATGCAGAGGTTAAGACAAGGGAAGAATATCGGCCAGGCTATAGGGACATGCTACTTAGGGTTCCCAAACACTGCACCTGGACTGTGCAAGACACTTTATGAGCCTGTATTTGGGGCTGAAAGGATGAACATTTGCGTAAATAAAGTCTGCATGTTAGTTGGACACAGTGCCTAGGGTTGGCATGCTATTTCAAGAGCAAGTATTTGAATAATTTTCTTCAGACATAGGAAAGAGAGTTAAACTAAAACTCAATCCCCAGAATAGACAATGTCCAACCCCCACTCAGGAGTTGTGCTCCAGAATCTGGTGCAAGAAAAATAGTGACAAGAATAAGATTCTCCCTCATTTACAGAAGACGCAGAACTGTTAAATCAAGCTCAGAAATTTCCTTGAAGAATTTAGCTCTTCCCAGTCCTCAAAGTTATCCTCCACATTCCTTTCAGGGTTTTCGTAGATTCAGCAATACGAAATGGCTTATTGCTGTGTGGCTGCTAACAAGAGACAGATGTTTCCTTCAGTTCCAGGAAAATATAGACATGAAGCACATTATGATGAACCACTAAATATTTTTGACCCAAATCCCTTTCTGTATCTTGTCTCTTCAGGCATTTGGTCAAAAAAATGCAACACTTTTCCATGCCTTTCCTCCTAATTACTGAGCTAGACAGAAGAGCATGCTTGGATCAATTTCTTTAACTTAGCAAACAAGGAAAGTCAAGCAACACATTTTCACGTAGTGAATCCAGAGCTCGAGAGCTCTTGCAATTACTTCAGAGCCAAATCAACCGATGGCTGTGAGCCGAACTCCCCATGTTATTTATTTAGCTAGTCCGGAAGACACGCACTGCACGCTGGCGTGCAGGATGGAGCATCTGTTTCGCTCAGACGGTTGGCTACATTCTTTACTTGGTATTAATATCAGTGAAAATTTAGTAACTTAACCACTGGCATGAGAAGGCTGACTTCTAAGAGAACAGATGGCAGTGATTATCTCAGGTTAATTTTAAGCTTCAAAAATTGTTCTGAGTCAGCAAAGCCTCAAGATAAGAGAAAGAAGTAGATGTAACATCTGTAAAATCTCCTACCTGTTTCCCATCCAAGGTATACAGCTTTTTGACCACTCCCGTCTCCAGTTTTATAGCTTCAGTGATATCGGTGAGAACTTGCTCAAACGAATGGGCAGTCTTCTTGTTCAAGAGGACACGGACTGCCTTCCGGGGCTTCACCCCACTGCGGATGATGGTCACCAGCTTGGGACGCACAAAATCTTTGTTCTCCTTTGCCTGGGCGCTGTTGCTGCTGGCCAGAGACTGAGGTGCTTTCTGGTTGGCAGATGTCTTCACGTTGACGGACCAGTTGGGATTGACATTCTTGGTGTATTCCACCTTCTTGAAGAAGTTGTCAGATGAGCAGACATAACTCTCCCCTTTTGAAAGAAATGAACACCAGTCTAATTCTACAGCTATTACCATAAAACTGCTGAAAAACAGACACTATACATTTCCCCCATTAATCATGTAAATCATTAATAATTGTTTTCATTAGCACTTCCATTACAGCTTGTTATTAAAACATTTTGTCTTATCTTAATTTTATATTTATGCTTCTTTAAAATATGATTGATATTTCTACAAAGTAAGCGAGTCAGGCATAGCTTGCATCAGCAAACACATACTAGCGCTCAGTCACGTGAACCGGGGGTTAAAAAAGTTGAAAGTTATGAAAGTATTTAGGTACCTGAAGATTCAACTAAGCTGTCTAAAAGCTCCTAAACACCAAATTCATGGCATCACCTAAATTATTTTGTAAGTTTGCCAGCTTCCTCTCCATCTTTACAGACCTAGCTACTGCTGCAGTCTGTCATCCCCTGCCAAAAGGGCATCAACATTCATCTACAAAGTACCTCCTGTGTCATACCTGAAAAATAATGAGATAATGAAATTTAATGAAATAATGAAATATTGAAAATCTACTGAATGGTCTCTACCAAAAGCAGCTTTGCTAAATCTAGCAGGCACAACTAACATGCTTTGTTATAGCGTCAGGGGTTTCTTAGAGGACAGACCTAGAGGCAGCTGAGATAAAACACTACACCAAATACCACTGTTTGCTTTTATATGGCTGGTACCAGCCAAAAATATATTAAATGCAAATTTAGACATGGTGGAGAAGGGTTCAACAGTCTTGTTAGTAATTCACAAAAAAAGCTCTTCCCTGTTCCATCCAAAATTAGTTTCAAGCTTTGTCTATAATTTACAGGATCCTATCTAAGGTTTTAAGAGCACCTTAAAGGATTTGCAGGATCTTCTTTTGGGCCTGCAAATCTGATGGATGCGAGCAGAGTTATTACTAGAATGAGACTGTGAAACTGTATCCCTAAGGGAATGGAGCTGTCTCATCTGAAATGACTCAGGTTGCTGAGCACTTGAGGATGCACTGAAAAAGAGTCAGTCGTTGCTGGAGGAAGAAGCTTTTGTCTCACCATTAGATTAAATTTTAATGGACACTGAAGGCATAACATGGGTACCTGTAAGATCTTACGGAGTTTCTTTTAGTGTTCTATTGGGCTGATCTTACAGAATTAGGTTCTTCAAGTATTATGATAGGTTTGAAATAAAAATATAGATTAAACTGTTTTGAATAAGAATAAAATCCTTCTTCATATTTACACAGTGACTGCATTTCCTTATCTGTTCCCTACTGCAAACTCCAGGTTCTGGTCAGAAAAGCGTACACAACATCTGAGTCTGGCTTTCCATCATGGGATCTGTAGGCCAGGATTTGACATCCCATTGGCAAAGGTGTAAACACGGATTTCCAAACAACTCACTGGTTTCCACAGAATTTTATGGTCCAGGCATGTAATGTATCCAGTATAGTGTCCATATGGTCATCCTGCTGACTAAATTGCATTTTTTATGGAGGCGCTGAGATGATCCCTTCATAGAACATAAGGTAAGAGCATGAACAGGTACACAACAAATAGAAGACTTTATTGGGCTTAAAACAGCAGTTTGTGTAGTATTTATATCCTTATTGCTGCTAAGTGTTTGATTTCACAAGCAGCTATAGAAAATATGCAGGTTGCTAACCTTTCTTTTTAACCCTGACTTTGTACCCAATTTGCCAGAAAGTGATGTGTAGTGGTGCCTACATCACCAACTGCAGCTTTCCTTCATCTCCTCAGCTGCATAAAATGACCAAAATCATTTATCAACAGGAAGCAGATATTCTGTTTTCCCTTCTGAAGATGGAACAGAAATATAGAAAGCAGAAGACAGCTAACAAGGTTCATGATGAGCACCGTCAGGTGGGCATTTTATCAACTACTGTCCCCCAAACTAACACAGTAATCTCACCAGGAGGTTCAATACAATACAGATCTATATCTGAAGCATGTATGCTGTCAGCAAAACCTCTCAGCAAACTGACCGTGTAGTACCCATAGCTGAAGCTCCTTAATTCCTTACATTTTTTCAATCTGACTCAATAGGAGCATAAAGATACCCCACGGAGTACCATACATTATAAAGAATTCCCACTGGAGATATTGATTATTTTCCAGAAGCACTGAATACTTTAAACCTTTCTGATTAATAAGTGATGAGTTGTGGGTTATTCATGTGCTTGAGCCAAGCAACACCCAGTGCAGAGAGGGCACTTGGGAGGGCTTCTCTGCAGTTTCACAGCTGAGTGTGAAGTGCAGCAAGGGGAGCTTGAAGTGCTGACGGGGAATTAGTCCTCCTAAGAGCCTGAGCCCTCCCAAGCCCATAATCCCTGGGCAGAAGAGCCTTTGTAAGCATGCTCAACAAAACTGTAGCATTATCCTTTGAGAAAAGAGATTTCTATTTTTAAATGCAATACTGGGAATAAGTGATTTGAACACTATTCTCACTCCTTGCCCAAGTCTCCCTGCGGAAGCTCCTGATCTCACCTGCACCTCCCCTTCCCTACCAGAAGAGCAGAAGTAGCAATATCTGCCAGTGAAGTGTTGCAAGGCATGACTTTCATCTGCAATGATACTATACTTCTATACTTCTATACTCTGGGATAGAAGATGCCACAAGGAAATAAAGTATATATTTGCGCTGTGTTCTATAAACACGTGAGATCTTGGAGCATATTTTCCATTAATAAACTCCATGGTTTAAAGCAAGGGGAAGAGATTATTAAGTCTGTTTGGTGGAGTCCTATTATTCTTGGTTCCAACTGAATGATTTGAAATTCATCACTGCACACCATAGCTGTCTGGTTTATTTACAACAGTGTACACTGAAGGCAATAGTGGCATGAAGGCAATAGTCCTCTCCTAGGCTTTGTTTCCACTAATGAGGTAGTTGTGCATACATATACACTGGCCTTTCAAATTATGCTCACAGCCACAAGTGAAAAATGTCATCTGCCCTTTCTCAATTTGTTTCATTTAACCCAAACCCAAATATTTTAATGAATTCTAAAACTGGACAGAAATTTGCTTGAAGTGACACCTGAGCAGCTCTTCTCAGCATCATTTCTGCAGTTATAGCAGTATAGGTCCAGGAAAGAGGAGCTTTTCTTTCCTTCTTCCTTGACCTAAAGGTCTAACCTGA
>NW_010183800.1:0-110088 GCF_000695765.1 Mesitornis unicolor
TAATTCTATAAAAATTCACTGGCTTAGAGGCTGGTAAATAAGAGGATTATGGATAATGGGAAAATAATTGTTTGCTTTACTCGATTGCCATGAAGGTAAATTAACTGAATGCACAGAATATGAAGCACCTGAAATACAGATTCTGATTTTTCAGCTTGTGCCAATTAATGCCAATAGCAAGTGAAGGTTCAAAACCAGCTCTGGGGCAGCAGTGCTGATATAAATTACCTCATTTTAGTAAAGAGCACAATTAATGAAAGTCTCTCACTGTTACTCTGTAGTTTGGTTAATGAGCTTTCTATCCAACTAACAATTCTTCATTTATTTTCTGCTTTCAATTATCTTGTTAAATTGTGGTTTCCATTTTTTAATAGATATTCCCGTCTTCCTTAGCCAGGCTATTAGTACTTTTTTAAGGTCTCCCACTGCTCAATGCTTATATATTTCTTCATACACCTCTTAAAACAGAGGTTCTTCTGTTTGCCTTTAAGAGGGTTGAACGTCAATTGTAGTTTTTACTCTGTTTCATAAACACATCCCATTTTATTGAAGGTTTCAGCAACAGAGAAACTCAAGCTAAAAATCTTCGGTGAATGTTGCATTCCTCAGATGCAGATTTTGCTTGCTTGGTTAACTGTGACAAGTTTACCATTCCAAACCACCACTGCCTACCTTAATGCACAAATAGATAAGATTAAAACAAAGTAAAGTAACATAAGATGAAGCAAAAAAACTTCCCGGACCATATGAAAACTAGCAATATTTCCAGATCTTAGCACTGCTGACCAGAAGCATTTTAGTTTTGTGCAGTTTTATTGCGCTGCGGGGAAAGTTGCCTACTTGAACTCTGTGCATTTGAATGATCCATGATTAAGCTTACCTTAAACATTCACATTGACGTTAAGGTATGAACAGCCACAAAGGTACGGCTGCTTTTATGCTTTTTATGCTTTTACTGACTTTGAATTCAATTGCCTTTGCATCCAAAACACTCAATGGGCATGTTTTTGCGTATGTTCACAGCAAAAGTACGTAATCATCCATGACAATCCAGAACGTCTTTCTGATACTTGAGCCCACTGTCACTAAGCAACATAAGAGAAGGCAGAGCAGTGGTTCATAACAGTAGCAAATTGCATCCCGATACCAAGGAGGTACAGGGTGCTTTGGCTAAAATAGAAACCAAACATGCACTTTTGTCCAGTACATCCTCCAAACCCACCACATGCAATTTCTCCCTGGAGGTGAAGGAACAAAATATTTGTTCTTCAATTGAGGGGGCTTGCTTCCCTTTTACTGTGAATGGTTTGAGGAAAGCTAATAGTTTGCAAATGTCTGGGATCTAGGTTTTATGAGCGACAATTAATCTTCTGGAGCAGCCTTCTAGTAAAGAGAGAAGAAAGCTAAGACATCTAACTGATGTTAAAGCAGTTCTTGATGCATTCATGCATGTTATGTACATTTAATTATGGCAGTAGAGACCCAGCAAATAATTGAGTTCTGTATTGGAAGGGTTTTCTTTACCTTACATTTTGTATATTTTCATTGTTATTTCTATGCCTTGCTTTTTGACAAAAAGTAGAATAAGAAACATAAGGAGACGCAGGCTAAGTCATTATCAGTTATATCTTCAAATTAAATTTGGGATATCTGAAAGTTTGGAGACACTTACTGATTTATAGCTAAAGCTCACCACCTAAAGCTCACAGGAAAAAGCTATTCTCGGAACCTTACCATAAGCCATATCCTTGAGATTTGCATCTTTTCAGAGAAGATTCATATGACATTTGGAACATCTTTTAAGCTTTTGGAGTATTATCTGACATGAGGGTTGGAATGAGTTGAGAAATAGGAGTCTCAAATGTTTTCCCAGCCCTTGCAGTGACTTACTGTGTGACCTTGAGAAAGTGTCTCAGGCAAACACTTTAGGAGCTCTCTCTGATCTTGTGTTCTTCAACTGTTGTTTGTTCGCTTGTTTATCTAGACAATCTTCTTTTCAGCTATAAGTTACAAAAGGAAAGGAAAAGGAAACCATTAGTGTTTAATGCCATTAGCAGCCCAACTGCATGGGGCTCAAACCAGCATTATTTTTAAAATGCGCTCTAGGCCTCAGTTACACCATCTCTAAAAGGGGGAAAATAATGTGTATGATAAGTTGCTCATGGTTTGCAAATGAAAAAATATCACTGCACAAAAGCAAAATACTATTTTATTTTAGGGTTTCTGACTGCTGTGCATAATTCAGGGAATCTTCACATTTTCATGAATGACAAATCTATCTTCTATTTTGCCTCCTACGAAAGGGAAAACTTTGGCATGCTCAAGTATGCCTTAAAGGCAATGCTGCCGTTGGGATCTCACATTAACATAATGATAAATGTGCTGTGTATTGCTTGAAAATGCTATGCGCCAATGTGTCAGAATATGTTTTCCCTGTGCACCGCTCGATTAGCATCTTATTTACATATTGGCAGGAAAAGGACTCTGAGAAAGACCTACAAAATAAAGTATGTTTTAATATGGTCTTCTCTAAGGCCAAAGTATTAGTTCCAAAAGCAGTTATCTGCTGGCATGTCTTTCAGAGGTAATGGGGATGAGTTACACATTTTGAAGTACTGAATCCATGTGTGTTTCAGCGAACAGTAGCAGTGGTGATACATTTTTCCATCTTATACCAGTGCTGAATTTACAGTGTAATTCAGATGTAATGCATACCTTGGACAAAACCACTTCTCTTCATTCCCTGATCTGTCACAGGAGGTTTAGCTTTTATAATGATGAGTCCACTACATTTGATTAAAGACACAATATCTAACTTCAGTGACATTTATCATTGGTTTCATCCTATTTGGCTGCTAAGTACTATGAAAATGTGGAAGAAAGTAGTGGAAGCTTCTAACATCACTAGTAATTTGTAATATACTAATACACTAAAGTCATAGTATATTGATTATTATTTGGGGTTTTTTGTTGTGTTTTGTTGTTGTTGTTTGTTTTGTTTTTTTAAAATAATTTCCACGGGTTATCTCATCATTCTGCATTTTTGGTACCTCACACTACTCAGAAGCTCCACATTCTAGATATCTATTTAAGAACTGGCAAGCATGAGAGTATGTATGCAGTAAAAAACCCACTGAAATGACAGTTGCTATTCCTTCTATATAAATTAGAGATACTGTTGATACTGTAATTTATATTTGTGCAGTGCTTATAAGTCCTTATTATTAGAAACTCTTCAGGCTAGGGACTGTATGTATGCATCACAAAAGCACTCTATCCTATTGAGTTCAGTCAAAATAAATTTCAAGATACAATATATAGATAATATAAGTAGGGGCCTGCAAAGAATGCAGGGCCAAAGTGATGATGAGGATTATACCGCATTAAAAGACTAAATAATTTTGTAGCATCATGGAAATGAGTATATTTTCACATCTGAGAATAGATGTGGAAGAAATTAATGAAGTAGCCTTAGGTAAGGGAGATGTTGTTTTCAAGAAAATTCAGTCCATGTGAGACATCCTTTATGAAAACTGCTGAAAAGAATGCTGCAGCACTTGAGATGTGAAGTGATCAGAGCAGATGAGCCCAATAGATATTTTGAGAAGCAAAAAAATTGTATCTTAGAGCTGCTATTGTGTTTTAGGGACAAAAAAATCCTAAACACTTCTCTGAAGCAGATGTAGCCTGAATGCTGTGTGTGGAGATCCCAGAATGGAAAAAAGCATAGGAGGAAGGAGGGAGGTATCGGTCACCATCTTCTGGAAAGGGCATAGTGGAGCTTGAAGAGAAAGATTAGATATTCCAATTTGTTGTTTCTGAGTTTGAGATGAAAAGTAGAAAAAAGTAGGGTCGGGGGACAAACTAAAATTGCAGTTTAGATGAAAGACAGCTCAAGAATGGAGATGCAGGTTTCTGAACCATTAGAATAGAGTTGGTAGATTAATTCGTGTTTTCATTGACTTTTATAAACGGCTCTGAGCAAAGAGTTGGTTCAGGCTATGATAAATATTATTTTGAAAGTTACAATATAATGCACAGTAAACTAATATCCCCTCAAGCAATGAATGTAAATAGAGTTGTTGATATTATATTTCTGGAGGTTATGTTATTTTAATCAGCTCTAGAGAGGATCATCTCTGGGAAGTGCCTCTCTGATGTTGAATGTTACTGGCTCCTACTGGCGACCGTGATGTCTGAAACTAGAATAGTTCAGTTCAGAAAATCTGGAAAGCTGCCAGATCCAGCTGAACTCAATGGATCAAATTCTGCTCTTTTTACACATGAGCAGCTGTGTTGACTTCATTAGGGTCTCATGTGTATAGCAGAATACTTCTAATATGATTATATCAGGAAACTGGGATTCAGCTGTATCTAATTTATTATTGCATCAGGTATCAGTTTGCCCACATCATACCTGTCTATAACATTTCAAAATAAAAAAAAGTAATAACGCCTGGAAAGAAAATAACTTTAGTGGACAGCTGATGGCTTTGGAAAATGAAATAGATTAAACAGACAAAAGAAGTGAAAAACTGATCAAAATGTCAAAGCAAAGAGCAAGGACCAGAGAATAAGGCTTAACATCTCTGCTGCCCTCTCGCTGACGGCCTGACTTAACAGCATGCTGAAGAATTTAAAATGCAGTAATAGCTGAAACAGGGTCATTACAGACTGCGGGTGGGATTTTTCAAGCACAAGTTGAGCACTGTCCCCAGTCCTTGATGTCAGCTTTGACTTTTAGGTGCAGGGGTGGGCCAACCCTGGTATTTCTGAAATGACTCGCAGAAGCTGAAGCTGGGGTGTAAGTTTCCAGCCCCAGAGATGTGTTTTCTACCTCATGTTGCACTTCTGTAGTTCTCGTGCAAACTTACTCTAGTCAGCCAGTCTACATAGATGGACTCTCATCTCGCATCGTTAACAGGGCTGAGAACTCAACTTCAAGGAGCTCTTGCAAGAGCTGTTTTAAATTGATTATTGTGCTGTTCAGAGGTTCTAGTTACACAGCACTCATTAGTGACAACTGAGGCACTGAATAAAGCAGACCTGTCAGACTTCCTGCCTTTGAAAAGACAGATAAATTAGTCCGGGCAGAGTGCCAGCTAGTCTGGTTACATTACTTGCAGTACTTGAACTAGCTCAGAGTGGGCTAGCTCGGGTATCCCTTCATGAGAGGACAGTGTGCTGTCCAGATGTCCCCCCATACAGACAAACAGTTAATAATGTTCTGAATTGGCATTGCTTGCTCTGCTTCAATTAAAGCATTCTGGTAACTCCACGTAATAGGTTAAAACTGCTATCTTTTGCTTTTTTTCAGTGGCTGTGCTCTGAGGGAGACCAGTGATGCTAACCTACTGCAGTGCAAATGGGGGGTGGACCTTTCCAGCTGGCACCACCATTACTCAGTCAGGTTCTTCCTGAGGGGCTCTCGTTTGTCTTCTGGCTCTGGGGGCTGGTGTGAGTACAGTACTGCCTCTGGGGAGCATGGACCAGGTCTGCGAACCCAGCCTGTGTCAGCTAATGCAGAGTGTGACATTGAGGGGAGAGAAGGAAGGGCAGAGTCGTCTTGCTGCTCTCTCTCTTTCTATGCCAGACTCCAGCTGGACCCAGAAAGGGGCCATCACAGCTGACAGCTGTAGGACACATTTACTCACCTTTCCAATGATGCTGCATCTCCAGAAATGTTATAAAAACGTTAGCAACAGGTTAGTCATAGATTTCTTACTTGACCAGAAAAGTGAACAGATTCACTCGCCCAGACAACTCTAAAATAACCAAGTGAAATACGTACTGGAAATACAATTTCTCAGAAATTGTTTTCCCTTCCCACCTGTACTTTAATATATACTTTTCTCCCTTTTACATCGAGATACAATCAAAATCTTTCACAGTAGTATCTTTCTCTTTTCCCCATATGTGAATGGAAGAAGAATCAGAGAGGAGAGACTTTTTAGTCATTTCAGTAAGTTTGCACCGAGGTAGGTAAATAACAGCTACTTTACACAGAGCAGAAAGGAGAGACCTGTCCCCTTACAGAAGAGCATTTGGACAGGAGACTGGCCTTGAAAACTTAGTCTCAATCAAGTAGTATGAGAACTTGGAAATTGTTTTCCCATTTCCCAAGGAAATCCTCATCCTGTGCACCTGTTTGGGCTGAGTGAGGTAAAATCTGGAGCATGTTGGTGAGCTGGCATTTTCTGCCAAAAAATGTCATGTCAGGAAATACCTCAGTGAAGCTATAGGAAGCATCACAGAACATCATCCAGCAACCTTTTGCTCTTGATATACATGCATAATGCTCATGGTACTGGAGAAGTAAATGAAGAAGTATGGGTAAAATTGACATTATCCCTCTGTAGATCTCTGGATCACTGGTCAACTGACCCTTGTCAAACAACATTTAAAACATAAATTTGATTTTGCTGATAATCAGTGAGGTAAGCCTAAGGCTTCTGACAAACACTGATGTAAAAGAATAAAACCAAGTTCCATAATATTTAAGCATCCTGGTTATTTAGTTTGAAGCTACAGCAGGGGAATTTTAGAAATCTGGGCAATTTTCCCCAGGAGCTCTTGACCAAGTGCTCAGATGGTTGCTCTGTGTGGATGGGGAGGAGTAGTGTTAGAGAACACCTGCAGGGTTACTGTAACATCTCACAATAATATTCACTCAGGAAAGAGCCAGAATTTAACTCTCAGCTAAAGTGGACTGTTTGTACCACTCCTAATGACTCAGTGGAGACTTGTGAGATAACGCTGCTAAATAAATGATTCCACTTCAGCAACTTATTCAACCAAAGGAAATTCTGTCTGCAGTACAATAGAAAGTTGTCTTGCTCAGAAAATAGAAATCATTGATTACCCTGCATTTGTGAAGGCATTGTTCTTCATCCTGCCCAATGGTCTGTGCTTTGAAGAATCCTTCATGATTGCTACTGAATAAGTCAGTGTTGCAAAAGCATCAAGCAGGGAATGGATTATTATTATTATAACCATTCTGTCAGATGCAGTAGTTGGCACAAAGACTGGGTAAAACCAACTACGACTCCCTATTAAAATGATTACATGTGCATTGATCTAGAATTTGGGGGGGCGTCGCTACTCAGCTTTTAAGGTACCCTTAAGCAACAGTCCCCATTTATAAGTAAAGTGTATGAAGAAACAAAAAAGCTTAGTGAAGGAAAAAAGAAATCACCAGCACAGCTTGTAAAAAGACTTGACAATATATCTGTGAAATAAAAAAAAGCAATACTCAGTCAGTATCATCTCACACAGTGAAGTTCAGCATCTATTGCCATAGTTCTTTCAAGCCCCAGGAAGGATCCACACCATGTTACATTTGCTACTCCACAAACATCCCTTGAGCGTTTCCATCACTACAGATAGAACATCCTTTCCCTGTTAGTGACAGAGATTTCAGTGTATGTTAAAATGGCTTCTAAAGCATCATTATGAAATTCTGAGTTAAAAGACTTGGCCAACAATGTCTTTTCTATCACTGAAATCCCTGTGGCCACCAAAAGCTTGTGTGGCTCCTTCGTCTCTATCTGACACTGTGCATTAAATCTTAATGTGCTCTTAATTCTCAGAAGCTTACATTATTATTTATATTTACATCACAGTCATACCTAGACCTTCAGGTTCAAATCAGAAATAAGGTACTGTTGGCCAAAGCAACATGCAAACACTGGCAAAAATACAATGCCCCACCCTGAAGAGCTGATATCCTAGGCTGTGTGACATACAGAAGGAGGGCAAAGAAGGTTGAAGTCAAATTCATTATATATCATCTACTCATTTACAACTTTTCTGCTCATTATAAATCCACAGAAAAAGTGTTGAAACTCCCCATCTGTGCCTTAAGATACTGGACGGGGTCTGAGGATGCGTCTGGAAGATGAGATTGCAGTGACAACTGCAGGGACATTGCAGGCTGGAGGGGCTGTCAGAGACATGAAAGGCCAGGAGCTGTGTGCACAAGATGCTTGGAGGAGGGAGTTTGTCTTAGGTGGAAGCCAGAGGGCAACAGCCACCCTCCTGAAGCACAGGGCTCGAGGGGAGGCCTTGGGCACTGCAGGGTGGTGGGGGTCAAGCAACAGCCTCACTCACTGCATGCCTGCTAGCTCTTGGCATCGCATCCAAAACAGCACCAGCTTAAAGGCTGTTCTAGGGGGGGTTAGTCAGGACCAATGTCTTCAGCAGCTATGGAGGGTGGCTGGTGATTGCAGTTCTCCTCTGCATTCATAACTCTTCTGTCAGACTTTAGAGAGAATATGGAGGCTGATGCGGCCTGGAAGAGCTTAGCCTTCCTCACAATATTCAGATAAGAATTCAGGTTTGAAGAACTTATCCAAAAGGAAGCCTCAGAGCTCCTGTGGCTAGCCTCTGCTCAATAACATACATAGATTTTGCCAGTTTTTGTCTTCAAATAATGTGTTGTTCTTACAGAAAGGATTTCAGCACAAGGATGAAAGTGATCCAGGTATCACAGCCTGATATTCTCCCTTCCAAAAGGAAGCTTTTTCTGCTCGGCAGGTGGATGCCTAAGACAAGTACAAAGCAAAAATAATGCCAGCACTGCAATTCAGTCTAAGACACAATCACACATTCCAGAATAGGTGATTTAGCAAGTGCATGAAATTATAGATGTGCCTGTTAGGTTGGTACAGTACCTGGCAGAAGCTGCACTGAACAAGACAGAACAAAATGAGAGCTGAGAGATTAGAATGCCTGATTGTACATGGATCCCTTTTCATGCCATTTTTATGCTGGTGTTACATATAGTGCTGGATGGTGTACATTGTGCTGGATGTCATGCAGTGTGTCTAAATGTTGTTATCTACCCTATAACTTTAAATAATGGTTCAGTACAAGTCTTAAAAATGTTTGGCTAAACTGAAGTCAAGGGCCTTCTAGTTTTAAGTCTGTGCTCTCCTGAAAAATGCTCATTTTAACTGTTAGTAGCAAATACTTTCTGCCTCAGAGGAGCTGCAGCTATCTCTATGTGGCAAAAATTGTAAGCTTTGTTGTAAATGAAGCGTGGGATACACTGTCAATACAAGCTGTCCAAAACATAATGAGAGCATTTAAATATTTTATGATTTTTTCCAATGTTCTACCAGAGATTGAACACTGGAATGAGTCTTAAGTGAGAGCAACTTACCAGATGAAGAGCATAATGAATGTCTTTCATAAAAATGAATATTTAAACAGTGTAGTTAGTTGTATTATAATTGTTCAACCTCAATACAATCATGATGTTTCACTACTCTTTCCTCCAGTATGGTTCTAATTTGAATATTATATATATAAATTGTACTGAATAGGAATCCATCACGCATGGAATAATCTCTTAAAAATGCAACTTGTTGGTCTGGGATGGTTAATCCAGCCTTATTCTGTGGATACTGAATGTATATATATATGTGTGTTTTAATAGAATTTAATATAATACAGTAACATACATGTATTTTAATCCCAAATTCAGAGAAATCAGTAGTAGTATCACAGAATCACACAGAACGTTAGGGATTGGAAGGGACCTCAAAAGATCATCTAGTCCAGTCCCCCAAAAAAGTCCTATTGCCTTCAGTGCAGACCGGCTCTTATGGCTCTGAGACATTTTAAGAGAATGCTGACTCTTTCATGAGTTTAATACTGCTGTTAGCCTGAACATTTTAACACAGACAAGATTTTTCATGCTAAATCAACAGAGCAGCTTAATCCACTCTTGAAACAGTTGAACCAAACTCACCAAGAGGAAAATATCAGTAGGTGGCTATTGCAGACAACGGAATTGCTACCAATTTCAGTGCGGCTCGACTGGAGAACTAGATCAGTACGTAAGGTCATCTGGGAACATTTACCAGCAAATGTAGTTATCAAATCTTTCCTTTTACCTTCTGATTCAGGAGGACC
Organism: Mesitornis unicolor; assembly: GCF_000695765.1. NCBI lineage: Eukaryota > Metazoa > Chordata > Aves > Mesitornithiformes > Mesitornithidae > Mesitornis > Mesitornis unicolor. The sequence continues at coordinate 9,919 of NW_010183800.1, forward strand.
TTTGCAGTCTTTTGTTAAATCAGCAGCATATTTATCCTTCTGATGCATTGTAATAACTCTTCTTTGAGGACCACCTTGTTTTAACAGTTGTTGCTGTTACAGGTCAAACTTGGTGATAAATTCAGCTCTGAAATCTGTGTCTGTACACATTAGGCGTGAACCTTCCCTGTATGTACGAAGGACACCTATGTGGGATACCTTTCTGTTCGGTGTGGATGGCAAAAGGAGTGGGAATGGAGGAACTGTGCTAAGAAACTGTTTTTCTGACTGCCAGAAAAATTACAATGGCACAGCGCCTTTGGGCTCCTCCAGTTTCTTCCTCCCCAGAAGAGCACAATCATCACCATGAATACTATTAAGTGTGTAATGAGATTTAAAGTTTTGAATGCAGAGATGCACTGGGTGCTGTATTTGTCCACTGTTAGCAAGGGGTACTGAAGGAGAGAGAGAAAGCAGAATGGGGTAGTTTTTTGATGAAGATGGTGTTTCAGCTTCATCACATTCAGATGGAATAACCCAAGCAAGTTTTTGGAAGGAAGGTAAAGCAGCATTTTGCTGGTTTGGAGTTAGTTAAATTTGAACCAGTTCTTGATCCACATTCACTAGAAGCATACTGCGTAACATTGAAACCTCTCTTATACTTGGCTCTCTACATTTCCAAGCTTTCAATGCAATTTAAAGGATTACAGTTTTGTTCTGGGTTAGCATATGAATTTCTTGTTTGATGAACACAGTAGTAGATGGGGAGAGGAACACACAAGTGGAACATTTAAATTAACTGAAACACATCTGAAAATATGTAAGCCAGTTAGTTAAGACAAAAAAAATACATAAAAATCCCCCAAGTCTATCAGTTTAGGCTTTTCTTCTTAGAAATTTTTTATTGCAATGACATCTCTGCAAGCACTAATCCCTAGCACTGAAAATGGCATTTTATTCCATTTAATTGATTTTCTTTATTGCAGCCAAGTTGATAAAAGATTGAAAATCATCCATCACAGATGTGTAAATACCTTAAGAAACCTTGGACAGGGAATTGCTTGAAAGAGTCCAGCGCAGAGCCACAAAGATGATTGAGGGAGTGGAGCATCTCCCTTATGAGGAGCAGCTGAGGGAGCTGGGTCTCTTTAGCTTGGAGAAGAGGAGACTGAGGGGTGACCTCATTCATGTTCATAAATTTGTAAAGGGCAAGTGTCAGGAGGAAGGAGCCAGGCTCTTCTCAGTGACAGCCAATGACAGGACAAAGGGCAATGCGTGCAAGCTGAAGCATAGGAGGTTCAATCTGAATATAAGGAAAAACTTTTTTACTGTGAGGGTTACAGAGCACTGAACAGGCTGCCCAGAGAGGTTGTGGAGTCTCCTTCTCTGGAGACATTCACAACCCACCTGGACGTGTTCCTGTGTGACCTGGTCTGGGTGATCCTGCTCTGGCAGGGGGGTTGGACTGGATGATCTTTCTAGGTCCCTTCAACTTCCTAACATTCTGTGATTCTATGAAATTCAAACTACAAAATCACGCTTTGAGATGCAATTCAAGCTATTTACATCACAACTAATCACCTCAACTCCTGTACCAAAAGAAGGGGCAAGACTATTAGCACATCTGTTCACATTTACAGCACTCCTGTGCTATATGTGTCATTTGGTTGGGTTATTCATGACTGAAGAACAGAGCAGTGCCATTGCTGTAGCACAGAGAAATCGGCAAAATCTAGGTCTCACTAGAGCATTTTCCATTTTTCTCTCTTGCCTTGCCAAGGCTCTTCCTATGTTGACAACGGTGTTGCATTGAACGAGGCAGCAACATAAAACCTGCAGGCCCCTACAAGGCAAGAGTAACGCTTCGTAAAGTCATCCTTATGAAATATTCTTTGGCTTCTCCATAAATTTCATGATGTGCTCCTGCAGAGCATTCAAAGCCTTTCAGCTCCCTATGGCTCCAGCAAAGGATGAGAATTTCTCAGCTCCTGGAAAGATTATGCTCATGAGGGCCCTGCAGTCAGGAAACTCCTCTGCTTCACTAGTGCATTTAATTGCCCCCAGACACAGTTTTTCACTCTCTGCTATGAATACAGTCCCTTAAATGCACTTGACAGTGGGCAGCGTGAAGAGCCTTTTTGCCTCCCGTGCATTAAAAGTGACTGAGTGAGTAACACGAATGGAAGAATGAAGCATTACCATGTGTGATCAGTGAGGAGAAAGAAAAAGCTAGAGTGACTTTTGGGTCAGATTAAGAGAGATGTGTGATGAAGCTAAGTGATGCCAAGAGAGAGGCGGAAAGTTAAAGCACATAATGGAATTTCCTTAAAAACAGTCAAGGGAAACTAAAGTACATGCCCAAAGGAGCTAACAGATGATAAAAAATGACCATCTACAACCAGGCAGGGGACATTAAACAGGAAGCAGCAGAACTCTCTATCTGCAGGACACCTAGCATGAATTAAAGATAGTTGCAGCAATTATAAAATGAATTTGCAGTTGATTTATGAAGTTATATACATTCCTCTGCCAGTAAAGGATTTGATTAGGTCCTTACTTTGTGAAGGCAAATATTCTATATTTTAGCCAAGGCCCTTCTTGCTCTACTTTATCTTATTTTACCTATGCTGGTTGTTGTTTCATATCTAACACTAACTCTTCTGGCAGCCTGAAAGCATGCTAAATAAAAGAATAGTGATTTATTTTTAGATATGATAATTACTTAGCTCCTTGAGCAGATCAAGTTAGAAGTCACTGGATAGTAGAAACAAATTATTGCTGGATTCAGATTTAACACTGCAAATCTGATTTTTCCACCTGACTTCTTGTGGGATGTAATTTTAGACATGAAACAACTGCTTTTACCTCCCCAAGTACTTCAGATCATATTTCTCTGAATAGTTCTTACTGTCTGGTCGTATTAACAATACATTTAATAACCACCCTTTTCATCTACATTAATGAAGTTGTATTTTCATGTCAAATTAACTTATGCCATGGAGTAATGAAGATTTAAAATTCATTATGCAACACAGGTCTTAATTTTTATTTATTGTTTCTACATGTTTTATTTTTATAGATACTTGGACTCATTATATTGAGTCAAATCCTCAGCAAATGTAAACTGCTATGGGTGCCAGGAAGCTTCGGAGGTGAATCTATTTAAATCAGTAAAGAATCTGGCCTTTATTTCTGTTTTAACATTGACCTCACAAGTGTACATCAGCTGATGCACACACACACACACAAAAACTTTCTATGCAGTGCAATGCTGATGTGCTTTTACAGATAATTCTCAAGAATTTCACACATGTAGCTGTGGCTGTTAATTTTTTTCCTTTTGATTTTGGATTTACTCAGAGTCCAGCCCTGTCCTTGCTCCCATTTGAAAGCTAAGAATTTTCTGTCTTCAGTATAATCTACAGGGCTAGCAACAACAAAGCATGAGGAAGAGCTTAACAAACAAACAAATACTAATTAAAATACACACCAAGAACCAGCATATGAACAAATCCCAAAGCAATAATTAATTGACAGGGATTCTGTTTATTTTGACAGCCATATCCATTAGCATTTGGGGATAAGAAGTTTAAGTTTCAGCAGATGCCTTAAAAGCAGGGAGATGGGGGGGATTATTTGAATCTGAAGTGTAGCAACAGGCTGCTGTTGCACTAAATGGCTATCAGAGTGATTTATCACAAACTGAGCTGCAAGGTACAAATAACCTTAGCGTTACAAGAAAGCGTTACAAGAGACAGAGATACCAGAGAAACGTGTATCTTGGTGTCACAGATACCTCCCTAGACCACCCTCAACAGCTTTTCCAAGCACACCCCCAGACTTACCGTGACTTACAGTGTTGGGCAGTGACATCCACCTTCGTCTGGGTGCAAAGCCGTGTATAGTCTGTATTCATGCCACAGTTAATACCCCTTGTGCACACACACGCACACACATGCTGCATGTGTCCCCAAGTTATGTGGTACACCTGGGTCAGCTAACATCAGAAAAGGTCCTCAAGTGCAACCCAACAACACAGGTAGTATCAATCCTTCAATTCCAAAAGCAGGTCAAAGGATTAAAAGCAAAGAATTGCCTTCCAGGACCTGAGACAGGATCCATTAATTTTACTTTTGGTGCTTTACACCAGAAGTGATGCAAGAGAACTCACACAAGGAGCATATTGTAATACCACTGTCATGTTGCCTTGAGTGACAAAGTAATACCCACACACAGGTGGAGTTTCTAGACAAATACAGTGACAGCATGCTCTGACCATTAAACTGAGCTTTTGCAGGGTTGGTCATATGATGAATCTCACTGTGGTTTATTTATGGCCCCATCAAACAGAAAACAGAATCATGTTTGTATTGCATCTGTATAATTCATTTTATACCAGCTTTATTAAGACGGCAGTACCATAATGTCTCAAATTTTTGCCTGCTGTCTCCTAAAAATACCAGTTTCTATAGTGCATAAATTCAAAACAACAAACTACTTCTAAACTTCTAGAAGATAAAAGTAGAAAAACAAGCACAAAGCCTGGCAATTATTTTTTTCCTAATATTTGTTGCCTGGGTTTTCAGAAAATCCAGATAAAAGGGTTTCCTTAAGAATGCACTTCAATTTGTAATTCAGGCCCATAGAGTCAGTGATGTAAGTTTAAGAATGCAGCCTAGTATATAACTGTATGAATCAGTGTAGGCTGCAGCCCTTTGGAAACCCGCGGTGTGTGTGCTTCAGAGCCCAGGAACCAGCTGTGGACACAGAGCCACTCCCACCTACAGAGAGTCTGGGAGTCACCTGCTAGGCTTTGCCTCTTGTCATTCCCCCAGATAAAACAAATGTCCTGCAGCATCCTACCAAGCATCATCATCGCTAACCTGTGATGTGCCGGTTACCTGTCACCACTTGTACACAGTTTGTTTTTCCTGCTCATACAGGAGAAATATCCGTGGCTGTTTTGGTGGTAGAGGACCAGGCACTGGAGTGAGACCCCCCCCCTCTCCAGAGTCATTTATGTTGGTTACGTAATAGACATCAGAAGGCAACATCATTTGGCTGCTTCTGACCTGCAATAGATTGCTACTTGCAACCCCTTTTTATGCCATTATCCATCTCCTGAGCCATCTGGCCCCTGTTGCAAGATACCTGCAGATGTATTAATAAACCAGTCTAATAGAGCTGTACATACTAAATATACAGCAGAAGCAGCTGGTCGGTGTTTGTTGTGAGCTTTCTATTTTTCCCTAATGTTTCAGCCACTGTAATTTGAAGTCCTAAGCCAGCTCCGTCAAGGAAAAGAACAGGTTATTTTCATCATCTACCCACAAAACACAATAAATTCATCTTTTATAAAAGAAGGTTGTCATTGAGAAGGAACTTATAATCAGCGTAAATATCATTTTCCCCCTTAGAGTGGAAACTTTAGGTTGAACAGCACTGTCACTTCATCTTATTATAATATACCCCCCTGACAGCTCTCATATTAATTGCACCAGATTGCTTGCAGTGTGCTCATTTGTTTGTTTGTTTTCTCTTAGCTAAGAACAATTTGAATGACTTTCAGAAAACTTTACTTCTTTTCAGATACAAGTGGGGTTAAAGGAAAACAAAAACGTATCTTAGAAGACCAGAAATTTTAGAGTATTAATTTTAATTATCAAACTAATTCTCTTTGGGGTAGTGCTTATGAATTTCTCAAAGTAGGCCTATAGATATGAAGTCATATAAACCAACACATAGGAAAAAAAATCTGGCTGTACACAAATATATAAAATAAATAGTTAAAAAAATTTCAGCTATTAAGATGGGTGGTCTTAAGCTCACACAATCTCTGTATAAAAATTAACAAAAATCTGACCCTTTAAAATAGGTAACAACACATTTTAAACTGGGATTAACAAAAATAATTTAAGGGATTCTTTTCAGCAAATGAAATAAATTCGTTTTAAAGTAGGTGACTTCATCAGCCTCTTGTGAAATTTGTATTTGAATTTATATGTTTAGGTGAATTAGTTGTCACAAAGTAAGGTTACTACTTTATGTTAAAAAATTAAAGTTCATTCATAGATTTTTTTTTTCCTGTTCATTTTACTTGTGTTACTGTCTCGAGGGCTAACTTGTTCTCTTGCATGTATTTTTTAACTCAAATAAAACACAATTTGTAGACTAACACACATCACAGCATGACAGAAAGAAGGCTTTTTGTTTTTTCTTTTCCATCCCTGATGCCCTCAATCCTTGTTCCCCATCTATTTCCAGAGCGCACTCTCATCACCAACCGCAAGCTGTTGGTAAGGGCACAAAACAGTGCTCACGGATCTGCATCATCCTGCACAGCTGTCTGGGTTGCCCAGCCCAAGGATTCAAGCACATCTTCATATGGAAGACCTTTGCCAGACTGCCAGCTCCTCAGCTGCACGAGCAGGCTCAGGAATTACCACTAAAACCCCAAATACTATCCTGAGGGTGCACCTGAAAAATCAGTAGCTACTGATCTAATTATGCCAGCATTCAATACACAACTTAAAGATTAAGAAAAAAGTGCAGATATGGGATCAAAACAAATTAATTGCTAACACCAGCAGTTAAAGTCCAAAAAGAGGAAAAAATCGAGTAAGCCAGCTGTGGTGAGCTGGGGGTCAGGGATAGGAAATAAAAAAGCTATCCATGGCAAATTAAAACAAAACAAAACAAAACACCACAACAAAACAGAACAGAAACCACACAAAAACTAAACAAAACAAAACCCAAAAACACCCACCCAAACTCTAAAGGAAACGTAAAATGTTACCTGGGGCAGTTAGTGAATATTTGAAGGTATTTAAAGCAAACAAAATTAAACTCCATTCCCCAGCTGCACTTAAAGCTCACAAAACATGATCTTGCAGTGTTGAAGATGACTTGCAGAAGTCTCTCTATTGGCCCTACAAAAAAGATACTAAAAAAAAAATGTAACTACACAGATTGGACTGCTTTACTTTTGACTTAAAAACTTGAAAGATCATAAGGAACTGGTAGATGAGTTGTGGAGTAAATAACAATAATTCTACATATCCAAGGATAACCTTGTTTATCAAAGCCGTTAGTGTTCAGGCTTTGAACATTTCCCAAAAGCTAATTTTCAGGGATAAAGAAACATCAGCTGACCCGAGAGCCCCAAGTATATCAAAGATGTCCTTTTTTGCACCCTACACTCAGTATCTCAGTTCTGAACTCCTTTTTCTTCTTTTCAAGTACCTTTAAGTTTTACTAACCACAACTCTGTACTGTGACCATCAGCAGTGACTCACAGCACAGCCTACACAGGCTCAGTACAATCCCTCTGGTTTCAGATGTTGTAACATGGGGCAGGAAGCCCTGTTACCTACTCATCGGCCTCGTTCCTCTGAAAACATGTGACAGCCCAATTTGTGAATTTTCTGAAAACTTTTTTTACTCCTTCCTTTTACCTGTGTGAATACTTGTGTTCCCCACAAAAAGAAGTACCCAATGGAGTTCCCATTACTCATGTATATTTTGTGTTATCTAGTGAATTCAAAGTGCTACAAGTCACCCTTGTAACTGTTCAGATACATGCTTGAGAAGGTCAAGTTGGATGTGAGCCATAATCCCAGAGGTGGAAAAGCAATGCTTTACACACTAAATCTGTTGTCATCTTTGTCTCAGCACAGCAGACGAAAGGATACAAACCAGAATCACTTCTGAGCCAGACAACTGTAAAAAGTCGTCACCAGAGACACACAGACGCCTATTTGGTGGATGAACTCTACTTCTGACACCTGTCAATAATGTACATGGCCATCTAATGAAATAAGCTTACATTTTTCTCAAAGGAGTAAAGCACTTCAAACATGCTTCTGAAGTACAAGGATGAAGTGAAAAAGAAAAACCTGTAGTATAATTTGTATGCATATCAGAGACATGAATGACATAAAAGAGTGCCTTTCTTCTCCAAGAGAGATACAGGACGTGCATTGAACCAAACAACACAGTTACTACAAACTTTATTTTACTCAGTCTTACCCATTTTAGACTAATCTGCACTGTGCTGGGAAGAAATGAGGCACCCTCCTTTCTTCTATCACTTCTCTATAAACACATTAGGTTTACCCTCTATTTCATCCAGATATTTCATGCATATTTTCTTCTGTACCATGAGAAGCAGCTGTGGATGGACATTGAGGGAGAATATACTCCACTGTATGCAGATGCTTCTCCCTTACTGCATGAAGCAAGCCCTTACACACTCCTTGCTAATGAAATATGGATCCGTTGTTTACCAGTGTAGAAATTTGTCGGGAGAAACTCTGAGGCTCCAAGAGGTTTGTCCAGGGTCATCAACTAACCAGGGGCTGAGCCTCAGAGAGAAGGAGGGTGCCCTTTAACCCCCAGGACATCGCGCATCAGGACTCTTCATCACAGCTCCTCCCGTCAAGAAATGTAATTGAGAAAGGGAAAAGTAAGAGGCCAGGAGGCCACTGGATTGGACTAAGAAATCAATCCATCCTCAGCTCTCACTAGAAAACTACTGTGTTTTTGGGTTTTTTTGTTGTGGTTTGTTTGGGGGTTTTTTTTCCCATGCAAGTATGACTTACATGCACTGGAACTCATTAAAGGTAACTGAGTTAAGTCAATTTGTCATCCAAATAATACCTAAGTAACAGTCTCCTGAAAATGAAAACGCATCAAGTCACTTCAGTGCAACTTTGGAAACCAGCCTGAAGTGATTAATTCCTCCCCAGTTGTGCTGCTAAAGGTGGCTGCAAACACTTTGCAGAGCAACATACAATTACCTTTGTGTTTGTAACGATGCCGGTGATGCGAGCTGACAGACCATTTGTGGTGCTTGTAAGGTCATGCCAGTTAATTAGGAGCGGTCCATGCTGGGATAGGGCACATTGAGCAAGTGGCTCCTTAATGTGACACATTCCAGTAGTAATCGATATTTGATTCAAGTGGGTATCATTAGGAATCCTTGGATCAATCTTCCTTTCTAGTGGACATTGTATTTTACACGTACACTGCTGTGAAATGTTTCAAGGAAGATAAGCAGTGTAATTAAGCATCATACTACAAATGAAATATAATTTGCTTTTATCTTAAGACGTGTACTACTATCAATTCAATCACTGATTCAAATTTTCTAAATGTTTATCGAGACAAGTTCCCCATGATACACTCCTTTTGCTTAACTACCTCAAAGCACTTTAACATGGAAGGCAAAGATCTCACACTCTCAAGTTAGGAAAATCCCTGAGAAACTTAAAGATAGCAACTTCACCATGATCACACTCTTCCAAGATGAGGGAAATCTTGGAATGTAAAGAAGTTACTTTGTTTGAAGTTTATGAAAGAATTATTTCTGGTTTGTTTTTTTTTTTCCTTTTTGGGATCCTGACACAGCTTAGAAAGTTCTTCAAAGCCCTTGAAAGTCATAACTAAAACCAATGTTACAAGTAACTTAAGGACACTGGAGTGCAGTTTTTGAACTTCTTGCCAGAAGCAAATATCAGTTTTGAAATCTGGATTGTCATTAAGGGACTGTCTCCCACAGAACCATATGTTACACAGTACTTGCTTTTCTGCTGATAAGGACCACTTAAGGTTTTTCTTCGCTTCCCCTCTTTTTCTCCATTCCAGTATGAAAAGTTGCAGAACAAAAGTGTAGATGTAAGCCCCTTCCATATGCTCACAAATTCAGCCTGGGCTTTCTAAATCGGGTCCATGGCAAGAGGACTATGGCGTTGAGTCATGGTCTGAATGCGACAAAACTCCTTGGAGAAACATCATGGCCTCTGACCCTGAACCTCTGACCTTCACTGGATTCACATCACGTGAAATACAAGACCAACCAAAACCAGCACACCATATTCTGAATAATCCTTAACCTTAATTTAACTGCCTTCCTCTCTTAATTTTCATCATTCTCCTTCACTAGATTAAAGTGTAAACAGTCAGTGCAATCTCATCCTGCCATTAGATGTGCTGGATTTCTGTCCCATGAGTAAAATCTTTAAAAACAGGGTTTCATTTTGGTGTTTCGTTGGTTTTTGTTTGTTTTTTGATACAGGCATAAATAGCACCACTGTAGCAAATCCCACTCCAATTGACATGATGATAGAAAAATCAAGTTACTTAACCTTACTCCTGTGTTTATTCATAATCCTGATGATACTGATCAGGAAAAAACCTCACAAAATTTTAATTTTATTTTAAAAGACCAATCCAGGTTCAAACAGCTCTTAAATTTTGAGGAAACACAGCAGTGCTCAAAACCAGCTCAAAAACCTAAACAGAGATGCTATTAGGCCGCTTACACAATGGTTTTCTTTGTTAACACTTTCAGATGCGTGGCAGAAAAGTACATTAAGTATGAGCAGTACATTTTCCTTATCATTGAGCAAATACAGAACAATATACATGCTTTAGCTCACTTAGGCTTGTGTTCAAAGTGTTGCATAGCTCTGTTATGCCATAATCCATCAGCGTTACCTGCCTCTGAAGCAGCAATTACCAATTCAAGTTCCAAAACGTTCTTGCACTGAAAGTCACTTGTAGTTAGCATCACAGCTAAGGAGGTACCTGCACATTTCTTTGTTACTGTGTTTCAGGACATGAAAGACTATTACAGAAAAAAATAGATCCTGAAATATATACGGTTATCTTATTTTTATTCTGTTTCTGTATGACCATCTGAGAGGTTATCAGTGAACATGTTGGTAGAGGTTTCTTTCCCTTGTCAGTCTCGTTGTAAATGAAACACAGGGAGAAGGACAGATGATCGTGTGTGTGTGTCTGCATGTATTTCAGAGGAAGGCAGGAAGGGGAGCAATGGGAAGCAAAGGGGTGGAAAGGGAAGGAAATCGCTTGTCTCCTCTTCTTTGATTCGAGCCTTGTTCATCCAATGGATCAGTGGCCCACAGCAAGCCACTGCCTGGCAGCACGCGCTCTGCGGGCGCTGGCTCAGCAGGGCTTCGGCAGCGCTCGCCTTTGTCTCGTCACTCACTCCATGGGCTCAACACCTACTGTCACTCACAGCCCTTTCTCTTATTTAAATAGGTGTTTTCATTACGGATACAAGCATAATCATAAATATATATATCCTCTCACACATGCACAATCACACAGGGAAGGATACCAACAGGACTGAAATCATTCTGCATGGAAGTCTGCTTACTTCAAAGCATTTAGTCCCGTAGAGATACACATGTAAAAGAGGATCAGGCCTATCCATCTTCAGTAAGTTCATGAATAGAAAAATCCTATAGTCTAAAATAGAGATCATCCTTAACTCTCCTACAAGTTATTATTGTCTGATCAGCAATAGTGGCAAAAAGAGAGAAGAATCACCTCAGTCTTTGGGAGTGTCTGGAGAACATAATTCCACAATCTGTTTTCACATTGAAAGGGAGTTACTAGACTACCCAGAAGCAGCTGATTATCAGTGCCACTTACACTTTGGATTCAGCAAAGTCACAGGAAGTATTAATGCAAAGCACAACTTGTCCCTGAGAAGCTATGCGTGCTTGGTACCCAAAGAGAGCAAGACAGATATAGGCTTGCAACAAAAAAACCCCTATGTCTCTTCTTACTGTCAACAGAAAGTAAAGTGCAAGAGAACAGGAAAAATCATACTTGGGGAAGAAGTAAAAGAAATGGTGCTTACTTATTTAAAAGGCTCTTACACCTACATAAAACCCAAGAAGCTCAGCATTTACAGTTACTGCACAGCAGTATGACTGCAAAAGACACACAGTGATGGAGAATCAGACCCAGCAGCAGTGGATGGTTTAACTGGTGCAGGAACCAGTAGAAGAGATCAAGGGGAGGAGTCCGCACCCCCGGGCTCCTGGCTGTTCATGTTGTCCCCAGCACAAGGCTGACAGACGTGGCAGGTGCTCACAGATGCAGATCTGCTTCCATATCTGCACCAGACTGCTGCAGAGATGTGCAACTACAGGGGTGCGGGTCTGCCTTACTTACAGTGCTTGTTTTGGTGTTTTTTTTCCTATTGGCATCCAGGCAACCAAATTAAAACCGCAGAATAAGCTAAACTTATCCCTGCTCTGTGGATAGGCTTGTTTGTCCTGTTTCTGTAAAGCACCAAATTATCTCACCAGCCTAACCTTGTTTAGTCTACAGAGATAGGTATATTTGTTAGAAGAGACAAATCCTAAACTATTCCTGTTCTAACTTTTTCTTTTCCTAGATATTTTGAGTTGTGCCCACCCCACTTCCCTCAGCCTTTGGCTCTTCCACTCCAGGAGATCCTGCAAATACAATTTTACCCTTGGCACAACAATCCCTGGCTCTAGTAGCACATCTCTGTGTTTATCGTAAATCCTCAGATAATATTGTAGAAGAAAATATGAAAAGATCTACTAAACCTGAAAGAAGATCATGTCATTTTGTTAAGAAATAGAAGTATTATGGCGGTAGCTTGCTTCCTTACTCATTGGTGACACACAGGACTTGGTCACATCGGTAACCACAGCCCTTACACCCTCCTTGCTATCAACACTCCCTGAGGCATCCAAGCTGGGAGAGGCAGAATGGGAGACACAGAGACCTTTGTGGAAATTTGCTTTACCCAAGCTCTCTCAGTTAATTTGTGGAGGTAACTTCCTCACCCCTCTCTCCTAGCTATGAAGGGATCAGAGGCCAACGAGGCCTTTGGGCACCATTTTGGTGTCTAATGGCAAGAAGGATGAAAGTCAGCCATAGAAAACTTTTAATAGTTCAAATTAGTTTTTCATTTGACTCCTTTAATGTTAGCTTTTGCTGTAGACCTCAAGTTTCTATTTTTCTCATTACAAAGCTTCAACTTCATAATCATCACAACTGAGCTGAAAGGTGGACAATGGACAGTAGATAAAATTGACCACAGATAGGAGAAAGATCTTATTGCTAGGCATAAGAAAATGTTTTGATGAATTTGGATTCAAAGTGTCTCTTCATAGACAGTGAATACCGACAACTTATTAATTCAGGTTGTGCCTATTTAGATTCCTGAAGCTAAATTCTCACATGGCAACCTTTGTGAGTTATGATTTTTATCTCTGGTTGGCAAGGGACTCCTATCTGATGAATAATAACATAGGTTCAGTTATTCATTCCTTGATCATCACTCCGTTGGACTACAACCATACAATATATCCTTAGCAACACAAACTCCTTCAAGCACATCAAGCTTGTGTTCTGCTTATGGCAGACAATAAAATTGTGAATCATTATATCTTGATCTTTATCTACAATCAATATATAGTAACATTACATACACATATCCCTCGCAAAGTATTATTAAAACAAGCCCTTAAACCTTCCTGTAAGACACTCCACTGCCCATGCTTTTCCTCTAAGAAGAGAAAAAGCATCTTATAACAAGGTGTTTAGACATATTTCTTTATACTGTGCTCTTTCAATCAAGCTTTAAGAACATAATTTTTAAAAAGAAATCCAAATTTCCTCTCTGCATTCTACAGCACCAGACTGATGGAGGCTCAGGGGATTAAAAATTGTACAGCACTTAAAGCCTTGCACCTACAGCCTGTAGGCTGAGGTAGAAACTAGAGACACTCTTTTTTTAAAAAATATTAAACTCACAAACTTGGGTCCTTCATTCCCTCAGATAACAGATGCTGATGAATTTACCAATGCAAGTGTCTCTGCTTGGCAGAGGTGAGAAGGCAAGGAGAAGCAGGAGCTCGATAGAGACTGTTCCTTTGTTCAGAAACAAGCAGTATTACTGACACTGTGCAGCTGCTGCAAACACAGCACTTGCAATGAGCCAAGGAAGTAATTTTCATGTTTTTGCACCAAGAAGGTCTCAGCATGGCATCGAATTCAGAATATATTCATGACTCATCAAAGATGTCCATCAGCAATCACTGACGATGATTTCCGAATAAGGCATTTTCAATAACCTGCATAGCAAGCTTTCCTTCCCCACATTGCGACAGCGAGCATGAAGGCCAACGCAACAGCGAGAGATGACAGTGGGCAGCAGGAGATAAAGCCAGTCAACCTGCTGCTCAGCAAATTCTTACCCCAAAATCACTATTGCCAGGGGGCTGAATGGCTGAGGTAAGAGGTGACAGGAAACAGCTACTATTTTCTCCCCCACTAAAAATCTATTTGAAAGTCTGTAACCAATTTTTTAAAAAGCCAAACACCTTTTGTCTTCAAGAGGACCACTTGCTATATTTGAGAATACATTAACTTAAAGCAAAACAACTCAAAGGGAAGTGAAAAAGGTGAAATGAAAAGGTTAAAATATCTTCATACTCAAACGGTCTGTTATGCCTTGCAGCCAGGTTGGTTTTTTTCCTTTTTATAAAAAAAAAAACTTGTATATTTTGAAAACAGTGCACAGTTTGACTGGATCATGTATCAACCATGAAAATCACAAGAGTTTCTTTTGATTATTTTGTGAGAAATGAGTTGAAATTCATTGGAGGAAATAATATGGCATGTTGTAGAATAGGTTTACAGATTAAATCTATTTGGGTCCTTATAGACTTTTGAGTTATAAAATATATTGGATGAACCACAGCCTGCGATCTGAGGAGAGTTGCTTACCACTGGTAAAGTATTACAGAAGTAAATCAATTGTGGGCTGACTTACTTTCTTTTTTTTTCCTCATATAACTTTCATAGCTATTAGGAAAGCATACAAACTGACCTTTAAAGCAATTCATTTTTTCTCCAAAACTTCAAAAGTAATTTTAGTTTGAAAAACAAGAAAACAAAAGGAAAATAACTTTTAAAATCGCAAAGGCAGTTGTGAAAAGGGACTGCTGTCCTCCAGCCAGCTCTATTATGCACTAGACAAAGGAATACAGGTTGTTCTGCCATGCCTATATTGATTTCGCAGCTAGAAAAAAATACAAAAACATGCTTCTAGCAGATATACACTATGTGGAAAAAAAGATTAAATAAACCCACAACATCTAGTATACTGACTGTAGGTCTACTTTAAATTCAAACTCACCAATAAGAATTTACAAGTTAAAAGAAGTGTTATGAAATTAATTACAAAGTTACAAACAGTTAAATCCCTGCTATACTGGATCATGAGGGACTGCTAGAGAACCCACCGTTTTTAGGGATGTTACTTGTAATTACTGCAATATTTGATGTACAGGACCCTTGAGCCCCTTGTTGCCCTTCTCCCTTTTTTATTTCCCTCCTTACTGCAAAGTTACAATACACAGACAATCATCCAAATGGCATTGGTTATAAAATGGAAAGACATACACATATATAATTGTTAATTAGTTCTATAACTAAGACCCATCTGTATGCTTGCATAGCTACCTGGGGCATGATGATTCCCTTACAGCTTTGCAGAGGGAGGGAGACATTTGAGGCAGATTTCACTGTTGGGGAATTCTCCAAGTGGTTTATTTTGTCACATATTGTGTTTAGTTGTAAAAAGAGATCTGCTTCTGAAAAGGCAGAGTCATCTCCTTGGGGAGGCAGAGGAGAGTGGGGACATCGAGCACTTCAAAGTGCTGAGGAAACCAGGGTAAAAATGGTCCAGCCTCAAGCATCACAGTTTTATTTATTTATAAACAAAAATTTAAATTAAAGAAATAAACATTTAACACAAATGTTAAAAACCTTACCTAGGGATTCACCTGTGTCTTGCATGCTCACTGCATGGCAGGGGTGAGGAGAAGGTACAAACCCTCAGTCATAAAAAGACCCAAACTTTCCTTGTTTGAACCGGCAAAAAAGTGATGTCTGCTGGTATCCTGGGTTTTTAGCCAGTCTGACTGACCTCAGTGGAGCACCAGGTTAGAGACCACAGATGAGATTTCAATTTTATCTCAAAATCCTCCTCTGCCCTTCATTTCTGTTTGGCGTTCAGAGCATAGTGAGAAGACTTCTAGAAAATGGCAACTGTGCATTAGTAAAAAAGCAGACAAAGGGGGGTCAAACAAATAATGTAGGAGGAAAAAATCTAAAAAAAAAATCTAGTTTTCTTAGAAAAATACAGAACATTACATCAGAAGACTAAAGGTATGATAAATGTTGAACCAGCACAAAAATTGTGAATGATCCCTGTATATGCTTTGCAGACTTGCTAATAAACATAACAGAGAAGCCTAAGTAAATCACAGAACACAACTGCAAATTTTTGATTTTAAAGTTTTCAGAGGAATGAAACTTATACTACTTTTATAGCCAGAGGGCCAATATCAGCTCTGAGTTTTCATAGAATAAGTAAGGCAGGGAACACGTAATGTAATTACGTTCATGTAATGCACCTGCAGTTTTTGTGAGGCCATTATTTCTTTTTATCTTGCAGAGCATTCCTACCTCTCTGTGAACAGACTGGCCACAGAATTACCTGTTTGGTTTTCTCAAACAAAGTCCATGCTGAATAAACTTAAAAAAATCAGGCACACTATAAGCACGGCACAGTTAATCTTGGAAAAAAAAAAGTCTACAGCCACCCAAAGCTGCTACACTCTTCAGTGTCGGATTACAGTTTTGCTAAATTAATTCCACTGTAGATACTCAAATAATGTGTGCAAGTGCCAAGTGCGAGACTGCTGGTGTATTACAGTAGCACACCGCTGCCACTGTCAGCCAGTCAACCTGGATTCCTATCCATTAAAAAGTTTCCATGGAAATAAAAGGTAATGATGCCACTACTGCATTAGAGATTTTTATTTCCAGCACTTAGCCACCTTTAGCAGTGCACAGATTACGTTTGAATATGCGAACCTAGTGCACTGGTGAATGTCAAAGCAAGTCTTCTGGGACCCGGTCTTGCAGAAGGCTAGGGAGGATGAAGAACTTTTCACTCTCCAGTCTATGAGAAGCTTATCTGGAAAAATAAGACCGTGTGCTGGTGGTGCTTTCAAGTTAGGTTTATCAACCTATTATAGCCCAGACAGGTGGGATCAAAGGTGGCAGAAGACTGATGGCAGAATGATCAATAACGCTAAGGTGACACTAATGAGAATATCTTCTGCAGGTATGCAGCAGATCTTTTATTCCCGTGGGTGCCCAAGAATAAAAGCAGATAATTAATCCCTATATTAACTAGCAGTTGTTTACAACACACAGAGAAGCAAAGGGGCATCTTGTCAGCACGAAAACATTTGTGAGAATAATGGACTGTACTGCTGGAGATGTGGTTGGGATTGCTTGGCTCCTGTGCCCAGACCACACAGGGAGGATTTTTAAAGTTTTGATCACATTGGAGCATTATTTTTTCTTCCGGTGGTGTGATGAAAAGCCTCCTTTGGCTGTGCCGGCTGTGAAGCTTGATTTGAAGTCTGACATGGACCTGAAGTCACACAAAGGAAGCAGGACTGAGCTTTCAACTCTTGCGGTCAGTGGGAGGGAATCAAATACCCTGGTCCTGCAGCAAAAGCAAGCTGTTAGGTTGCAGGTTGAAAGCTACAAGTGGAAGCTTTCAACTCCTGTTCTGACTAATACACTCCTGTCTTGCCAGAAAAGACACTGTTGAATTTGTAGCATTGGTGTACACTCCAGGAATAAAATCACATCAGTTTGTTTTAGAAATGCAAAACAGATTTCTAGACTACGAAAAAAACATTGTTTCTTTCTTCATGCAAGCAAGACACATTAAAAACCGTCCTCTGAACATCAACAACTCTATCTTATCCATTAAGAAATGTGAAATTTTAGAAGACGATTCTGAACCCATATTCAATATGTGACCAGACTTGAAAGATATTTAGCCATTTTATGCATGTATCTGACTTTAAAAGAGTGTGCTGAAGTTCTGGTGGCAGTAGCTTGCACAGGAAAAGAAGCAGTTTTTATATTCAAATAATGCACACACGGTTTTCTAATTTTAAATATGGCTTTATCCAATAGTGCAATCCATCACTAAAATTCTACTGAAGTGAATTCACAGGTGACTTCTTGTCAGACACTCAGAAGTCTGTACTGCATTCATTTTATGGTTTTTAAACAGAGGCCCATGCAGAACAAAACAAAACAAAACAAAACAAAACCACAAAAAAACAAGAAGTGTTTTTTTTGCTGTTCCCAGTCCATTTTCCATTAGGTTGTATTTGGTTTTGAGCAACAATTGAGAAAAAAAATATGTACATACACACAGGCTCAACCAAAAATCCAGTCAAGGCATATGAAAGATGAAGGACAGTCTTCTACAAAAAGTGCCTTCTATCTAATTATTTCATATATATGCAAGGGAGAGTCAAAAGGAGTATATCACTGGCCCTAAAGATAGAATGGCTGTACTGTAAAAGGACTAATTTGACTGTCAGGAAACTTCAGAGAGACCTAAAATTAGCTCTTTCTCTGTTCACAAATTCTAAAAAGCTCTCAGGAAGAACATAAGATCCCAGCAGCCCACTAGCTTAGCAGCTTTATCGTCTTTCACTTCGCAGCATTTTCCCTTTCCATGTACCGTGTCTGTCCTGGCTTTATGCTTGGCAGGAATTGGACTCTCAAGGACAGCAGACTTCTATATATTTAGGCATATGTGATAAGATACTACTTACAGAGCACATGCACCAGCACTGTTTCTCTGAAGGAAGATGCCCAAACACCAGAGCCCATCACCTAGCCCAGGTGCTCAACCGCTTAGTCCCCATGATATGTAGACTCTCATTTACAAATAATCCCAATCTCATTTACATTTCTGAATATCACTTCATTTACATCTTGAATATCTTCTCAGTGGAACTGCATTAGCAGTCTCAAATCACAGCACAGCCTTCTACTAGCAAGCTGGTTTCAGATCTCTTCAACTGCAACTAAAGCCACTTTTATTTATCTAAGCTGCACTTCTGGCCTGAGCTGTAAACACTTATCAACTGCAGCAGCCCAGCAGCATGGAACAGTGACTTAGTTTATTTGGAGCTGCAATAGGTTCTGAAAAATTGTGTAATCTTGAGTGACATCCTACTCCCACTACCATGTCAGTGCTACAACAGGCAACAATACAAAAGCTGTATGGAAAATGCTGTGGTTAACTCTCCTTAAGTTGGAGTCTCTCCCTCATCTCCATAAAAATTAGCAAACTTAAATTATAGTTTTTAAGATGGGATTAATTTGAAATGTTTCTAAGTATTCAGGATACCAAGATCAACTACTATACAAAATCGCAACAATTTTGAAAACAGGTAGTGCAAAAAAACCCAAAGAAAGTTCAGTCTTTAGAAGAGCCCCACAGTTAATCAGAGATGGGATATTAAACTGATCTCACATGCAAAATAAGAACAGCACCCCTATGGGGTGTCAAGATTAATTAGTCTATGCTGCAGATGTAAGTGTTGTAAGATGTTCAGTGTTGAAGATGTAAGACACTGTATAAGTGTGAAGTACTACTACAAAGAGGAACTTTCAAACCTTGGTATGTTCAGTTTACGTAGTTGAAATTATATTTCTGCTAAATAATTCTCCAGTACTTTTACCAGTGTTTCCTGCCATCTAACTACAACAAATTAATGCTTTGCTATCTTAAAGGCAAGAAGATGATGATATTTTGCAAACTATTGATAATAATGTAGTGCAAGGCAGAATAGCCCAAGAAAGGCCTCTAGTGTGTTACATTCTCTTAAACATACTTAATGCTTGTTTGAGACTTTTTAGCCATGCGAAAAAGAAAAAAGGAGAAATAATTAAAATTTACATTTCTGTCTTTTTTCAAATCAAATAAAGGCAGTGCTGGAAAAACCTAAGCCTGAGGTGTCCAGCCCTAACCCCATTTAAGTCAGTAACAAAACTCCACTGACAGCAGAGTAGAAGAGTTTCACCCAGTGCATCAAATTCTTTTTTAGCATAACTGCACTGAAGAGAAGTGAGCTACGCTAGATAACTCATAGGCGATTTGGAAAACAGCACGACCACTGAGGCGACAAAGGCAACTGATGATACTCATTTGCCCAAGGCAGTAAAAAAGGAAAGCAGCCGTGCAAAGGTGCAGCAAGACCTCTGGCACTGACTGGCAGATGAAAGGGCTGGGGACATTGAATGTAGATAAAGGTATAGCAGGAAAAACAATTTTAACTCTATACACACAAAAATGGGCTCAGATCTGACAGTTAACTGTCTAGGAAAGAGATCTTGCTGTTAGATTGTTCTAGGAAATACCACTTGGGGGGGAATAAAGGTTATGAACAGTTACAACAGGAAAAAGACCACAACAGAGAAGATCACATCCTCCGATACCAGCTCATAGCTCACCTGGCTCGTGATTACTTTGCTGCTGTTGCAGTCTACTCCCTCCACTAAAATATATAGAGGAGATAAACCAACACAAAAGAGAAATAAGAATGGTAGGAGCCATGGAGCCACGTAAGGAGCTGACAGAACCCCTCAACTCAGAAAAATCCAACTCTGAAGTTTGGGATAAAGGTATAAAAAACCACTGAGAATCGTGAGGTGTATATATGGGGATCAAAGACCCATGAATAAATTTAATACAACTGGTGGCACCAAAATGAATTCAGAGGTAAGCAGAAAGTGGCAGGTGCTGCTTCACACTCCACATAAGCAGGCATGCCATGCATTTCCATAGGGTGCCAGGAACAAAGTGCAACATACCGACAGGGGTTTAAAGAGTAATAACAACAAATGTTCATCAAGGAATACTAGAGAAAGTGCTGCCTGACTTTGAGGAAAAGAGGGGAAATACCACAGTGAGCTGCCCCTGAATGACCCAGCGGAAATGGGGATGGTCAAGTAGCAGGGAAATTTAGGGGTATAGGTCAGGAATATCAGGGGATCCTCTAGTAGAAGGAGAAAGGACCAAAATAATCCACCACTGGCATCTGGAGCACGTAGAGGGCACAAGCACCTCCATCACCATGTGCAGGGACATCTGAGGGCAGCCCAAGGCAGTTGGTACAGGTGACACATCCAGGTATTGTTTCAACGTCTTTACAAATGCAGCTTTAGTGTTTCTACTGTGAACATGCCAGTCACAGTACCTGCAAGAAAAGGCTTGGTTTATGAATGAACAGCAATCCATAAATATACACATACATCCTGCTAGTTCACTTATCGCTTGCTTTTTATCTGGATCAGTTATCGAAAAAAGTTAATGAAAAATTGGTCTGAATTTACATTGTGCTGTAGTACAGCATAATTGTATATATATAAATAACCTCATTATTTTCAAACAGATCTTTTGTTTGGTTTAGTTTTTCCTGCTATAAAGAAGGCAATCTGCTTCTCGGCTGCTGCTCTCCTCAGAGCAGGTATGGCAGGGCAGCTAGGAGGTAACGTCCTTGTGTGTGTGCAGCTGTCCGCAGGAATCACCAGCATGTGGTGAAGCACAAAATGGAGAGGGAGGATCACGGGTGAATTTCTGGCTTCCTTCTGTCTAATTGTGTTTTAATGATTTGACTACTAGTTATCTTGCCCATCAACTGCCCTCCATGGCAAAACAGGCCCCACGAATCAGGCACATCATCTCAGCAGGACATGGTTGTTTATAAAACTGAAATACATAATTTAATAATATTTCAGGCCAGATCCTCAGCTGATGTAAACACACTGTCTCACTGAAGTTAATCAATCTATGCTGATTTGCTTTAGGTGAGAGGCCGGCTATCTGTTCATAAACATCATAGAAAAGAGCCTTTATTTATGCACTATTGCCACAGAAGGAAAACCCCACACTCCCACTGGGCCGTCTCGCTGCATGCCAGGGCTTCTCAGAGCTCTGAGATAATTTGAGGAAACACAGTTAGAGAGAGTGTCATAGCTGCAAAAGGATCTGTAATTCATCACCTGCAAAACAAGGGTAGTCAACACTGAAAAATGCATGAGCTCTTCTGAGTTTTTTGAGCCGCTGGAGCAGTGGATCACAGCAGCACATATCCCAGATCTCCACCCTCCTTGGGTTAGTGGCAGTGGGCTATGAGCAGAGCTCTTTCTCAGAAAAGACTCTGCATCCTTTCTGCATCCTTTGCACAACAGCATAGTTTTCCTAGCAGTCCTACCCATTTAAAGCATTTTAACATCGAGGTCAATATCCGGGGAGATGACACATGTGGGTGTCTAAAATCCTCATGCAGGGAACATATTGGGCCAGAATCTCCATCTTCCTGATCTGGTAATCCTCAGCCTCGCTTCAGAAGACTTTGAGGGCTCCTAACCCAACTAAGCTGATCCAGCAGGTGCACTTGGGTCCCACCTACTGGAATAAGCTACACGGGGACAAAGGTAACGCCCAGTGCCTGGAAAGCACCTTGCTCACACACACACTGGGTGCTGGGAGTCAGTCTGGTCCAGACTGCTGAGACAACACCAATAAACAAACCCAGGCAGCTGAGGAACAGTAAAATGCAGAAGCAAGTCCCTCCTCAGACCCTCAAATGCTGCTGATACCAATTGTGTAAAGAGATCTCAGGATAGCAATTGAGATGTATGCCTCAAAATCCATTTTTGTACTTTCTGACAGCCATTTTTGACAATGGAATTTATTAGTAGTTTAGACCTGAATCATTATATACGTTTATATGCCCAGATCTGGAAACTTTTCTGATCTGAACCTAGATTTGAACCACATACTGTGTTATATTCCACAAAAGATTTCGAGGCATTTTTAACCTGGTCTTTGTTGCTAAGATAATGGCGTGACAGAAAGACTACACTGAGAATGCTTTCTGAGCAGGTACTTCAAAATGAGATAATGCTACACCAGCTGCAATTGCTATAAGAAAGAGACCTTGGAGAGAAATTATTAAATGAGAAGCACACCTGTGACACGAGGTTTTTGTGTGTGAGGTTTTGTTTTTTTTAAAAACAATATTGGTCTTTCATTCTTGAAAACAAAAAAGCTTACGCTGTCATCATTTCAGGTATGCATTGAAAGCAGGGATTGCTTTTTTAAGCACAAGAGTGAGTGGAAACCAAGAACAAAATGGGCTGCAGGAAATACTACGTGCTCTAATGCCACCTACTTGGACTTACTGAAGTACAGCAGGCTGTACCATCAATCAATGGGATCACCGTGATCGTATGCCCCGGGGCGTGCCACCTCTGGCAGATGTTCCAAGGACAATCTGGTTCTCTCTCTCTCTCGGCACTGTGTACTGCTCAACAGATCTGTTTGTGAAAGCTCAAGCCTCGGTCTATTATATTATTAAAATATCTTCTTATATGTAGCATGAGCAAAAGCATCATGAGAGAAAGCTTGGGAAATAATCAAGGAGGAAAGAGCTCAAGGCTTTTGCCCACAACCCACCACCACTCTGGCTGCCCCACCCAAACGCCCCCCAAGCCCCGGCAATTTAGAGACCAGAATTTGAAGATAAATAAGAAGGGTGCATATTCCTTGATGACAGTAGAAGTGATGACTTCCTCAGACTGGCTATACATCATAGATCGTGTGGCAACTAGAAAAATTCATCCTGTTTTAAGAAAGGTGATTAGTGTACTTTGTGAACATAAGGTGGCAGTTGTAAGCGCTGAACTTGTTAGTGGGTAAGGAGTCTAATCTTTTTTCTTCTGGGATAAGTTCTGAACACCTTTTACCCGATACATTCATGTTTTCACCATTAGACTAAATTGACCTGACTCTGCTCTAGGTAGCAGCTGTGAGACTCAGAAGACAGCCCTCCTGGACCAATGTAGCAGGAAAGTTGAACCTGGTAGCCAATGTGATGGGTTAAATAAAACCACATGCACCCAGAAATATAGTTTATGCTTCTGATAGCACCTCTTTTGAACCACAGCTCAGATGATGTTTCAAGTAAAGCTGCTGACACCTTTCTGATATAAGGAAGTATCTGTGTTAGTGATGCGGCATCTATTTTTGTCAAAATTAATAGTGAAACACGTGAGTTTCACAGCTTGGAAATATGATTTTGATTTAACACAGATTTTTCTCTTTAGTATCCGGAAAGGTGTTAAAACAGACTTAAGCACTCTCATTTTTAAAGTAGCTATTTTGTGGTAAGCAGTCCCCTTTAAATGAAGGTAATAAATTGTGCATGTGCTCCTGCTGGCTATTAGCTTCTAGTTAGTATATTCAGAATTACCTTCTCAGAGTGAAATGCTTATGCAAGTCACAGTTTGCAATATTGCTTACTCAGCTACATCTCTGTAATTCAAACTAATTGAGTTAAGTAATAGCGTCACAGGAGTTGGGTGCAGACAGTTTCTGCTCTGGCTGTAGCTTCTTGTCATCAATCATCAACTCACACTAATCACTATTACTGTCAAAACTGACATCAGTATATGGCAGTATTTAGCTTACTCCCGGTTCTTAATTCAAAAGGCTCATTTACATATGGTATCTATTTTCTGCATTCATACCTTATTCCCATTATTCAAAGTGTTCCCACCCTTCCCGTTCTATCCTTTCCTCTTTCCTGTATTAGCCCTAGTCCTCTTTTATTATTATTTTTTAATTTATAGTATCAATCCCATTATTTTCAGCACTGAATCACAAATGTGGGTTCCCTTGTGGTCTGCTTTACTAGCCTTCTCCTAATCAGTCATTACTATAGCAGGCTTCTCGTTCACTCCTTGCTCTGCACAGTTGTCTGATGAAGGTGCTGGAGATACTCAAATGCCTTCCAGCAGAGGAGCACTGAACTGCTGAAGTCCAAGGGAGCAGCATCATTGGAAATGCAAGAAAGCGATGGCTGATTGTGGCTTTACCTTGCACTAATCTGCTGAAGCTTTCAAAGGTACATGTAGTTCCTGCAGATGATATAGTATTGGAGAAGATTTTACAGCAGCAGTATATTGATGCTATAAATAAGATAAAACATTGTTCGTGTTAAGGATGAGGCTTAATAAAGAGGAAGACATAAAAAGTTTTTCAGACTCTCATAGTGCTGCTGCATTTTGTTTATTCTCTTACTTCCTACAGCTCTCTTCAATATTTCATTTTTCTTATGATTCGTTATCACTTTGATACACTTAAGTATCTAGCTTTCCTCTAGGCCTTATTTCAAGTTAGACTACTTTTTCTTCTTGTGATGCCATATTAGCAGTCTTAGTTTTTCTTATACCTTTCCTGTTCTTTATTCTTTCAACCTCCCTGTTTCTCTGATTCTGCCTTCTTCCAGTGCCTTCTTTTTCTGCTGTCTTCCTTTTTATTTCTATTTCCAGTCTTCATTTTCTTCCTTGCTCTCTTTGCCTCAAAGGCCTTTTCCTTATTGATTTGCTCAACATCTGATCGTTAACTTTTACTAACTCATTACCTATGTAAATCATTATTGTTGTTGTTGTTCTTAGACCTTCCTACTAAGCAGAATAATTTATACTGACATTTTAATGGAATACAAGTTGAGATCCAAGTGCAAAACCAACCATTTTTTTCTACAAGTTTAAGAGGTTACACTGCATTTGTCACTGCTGGGACAGCTTCACAGAATAGCCAGTACAAGCATGTAGCATCATCGTGTTACTCAACGCCCACTGAGATTTCACACTAAATGCAATTTATTTTTTGCTTACTAGATCACAAAGCAGGCTTCCTTGGGAAACAGTCAAATGCCACTGCATGTAGACTGCTAGATTTATTTGGAAAATACGCCATTGCTTCAGGAGGCATTTTAAGAGGAATAATCATCAATGTTTAATTATTTTCCTAATACAGCAAAGAGGAAGCAGCAACAAGTCCTAGAATTTTCACTTTAGAGGTAAAAATTCCTGGTTTTGTCAAACAGAGAGGGACCACAGCAAAAAAGGCATACTGGAGGAAACATCTCCCTGCAAGGGAAAAGCAAACATAACATTCATTCAGAGCTGATGACTGATTCCATGTATTTGGGTCCTTCCTATACAAGGTTTTTCTGTATTTCATTTAAGTTACTCATTTCAGAACACAATCCTTAACCACATGCATAATAACCGTAACTTAAATTCCCCCAGCATCAGGATTTAGTACTGGGTGAGAAATTGCTTGGCTGAATGTAGGGAATACAATTGGTTGCCCCTATTATGCAAAACTAAAATACGATCTGAAGAAAATCAAGAATGATGTAAAGATGATAGTGGTCAGATACGTCACCTGAATTGCCATTTTTTTCCATTAGAGATGCAATGCACAGCTCTCACTAAAGACAGAGGTGCTCTGCATTTCTTGAACATCTCGTTTTCATTTTGCTAAAGGGTGTACCCTAAAACACAGCATTTTGTATTTTCATACCTGGCTTGCATCCTATACTTTGGTGCACCTTCACAGAAGACAGTACCTTTCACTCCAGTCTTCCCCATGGGCTTGGGCACTCCTTCCAGCTGAACCATTAGCAATGCACAAGGAGGGTCAGCTCCTGGCAGGATTTTACCAGTATGTGCAGAAATTTAAAGGACCGACCTTTGCACCAGCATCTGGCTGACCCGCTCCCTTCTCAGGGCCTCTGCCTGCAGGGCAGGGCAGCACCGCAGAGCATCTTCTCCTCGGTGCAGCAGCTGGGAAGCAAAAGAAGATGCTATGGCAGTCACAAAGTGCTGCCATCCCCCTCTGTGCCTGGGCTTTCCAGAAACAGCAATAGCTGAGGTATACACAAAGAAGCATTTCAGTGTGCTGTATAGTTGGGAAAATAAGCCTGCAGTCAATCATGTCCTGCCTGTACTGAAAGCAACTGCCTGGGACTCTCCCTGGCCTCTGGGCAGCATTCCTAATCTCCCTCTGTACCTCAATAACTCACCAACACCCCCAAACTCACGCTGCTCCCACAAAGGGCGCCCTTGCCCTTACACAGCTTCTGCCAGACAGCTTGACAGTATAACTATCAACTTTTCTCTATGACAGAAAAAATGCTGTCAGTTCTAGCATAAATTACATCCTATTCAAGCACTGTATCAAACACTTGGCCATGCGGTTTCCTCCCCAGTGCTACTCCCCCCCATACCCTCACAGGGAATTGCTACTAACAGCATTTCTCCAGTTTCTTTGGACTTTGAACTTCTATTGTGGTGCTTTTGCAAACAGTCAGTTTGTAAGTAGCACCACTGACAGGCCCTGCATCACTTCTTTCTGAGTATCATGATTTAGAAAGCCGAGACAGAACTGAAGGAGGCGGCGATAAACCACATAATCCTGGAGAACAGGCAGGGTCAGCTGTGACCTTCCTACTAACAAGTGCTGGAAGGGCAAATAACTTAATTTTAAGGTACTGAAATGCAAGGGGTTTGTGCCAGTCTTCCCCAAATAAAGTGTTTACATTACATAAACCAACATTTTTTTTTTCCAAAATGACCCTTATGTATCCAGCATAGCTCAAGGAAAAGGAGAGAAAAATAACCTGCAACACAGATTGAACAAAAGCTCTGGAGATTTAGTGCACAGCTTCCAGTGCAAAGTGTCCTTTAGCAGCAAAGCTGGCTTAAAATATTTTTTGTTTTATCACCTTTGCAGCTTGGTCCTGCATCTATATTGCTCCTTGACTGCATCCCCCTCACTGAGCTAATGCAAACTTTTAGGGGCATGGACTGAAATCATCCAGGTTATGAAAACCCTCAATGCGGAGGAAAAAAGGCAACAAGAAACTGGTGCAAAAATTTCATTTAGTGACTTTGTTCATCTAGCTCCCCTCTTTTTGGGGTGTTGCGACATGCAATTCATCTGGAAAATGCTTTGTGATCCACCAATAGCTATCGTGTAAGTATTCTGTCAGTTAAAGGTTATCCTTGAGACCCGCATTCTGTGCAGACAGGCTTCTGTAAATGATTCGAGAGTAGCAGGACTCCAGTAAATAAGTATTAGTTTCCTCATCTGCACAGGAGGAAAAAGAGGAAATTAGGCAAGTCGTTGAAGGCCACAGCGGGAAGCAGTGTCAGGTTTAACTTTTGAACTCCAGAAGACTCTGAAAAACACGTTTGTCTTCAGACCGCAAGCCTGCATTTCTGCCAATTTATTTGGAAGACCTGGAATTTCTATCAGTCACTCAGCTCACTCCCCCATTCACCTTCTCTTAAATGGCTTTAGATTACGCACTTTGTGCCTGCCTGCCTGTTTTCCTTCCCTGTAATGAGATGTAGAGACACTACTGAAACTCGCCAGCTCCTTCTCAGAAGGAAAGCAGCTTGAAGAAGTTTGAAACATGAGTGAAATGTTTAGCAAGCCCCTAATCGTTATCTCTGCAACCACAGGTCTAAAGGGCAAGGTTATTATCTGTATATTGCAAAACGTTTTCATATATATTTAATGGATTTTGTCAATTTGACCAAGTAAGCATCAGATAATTAGGGCCAGCTGTATAAAAATGTTGCAGCTATAGTATAATTTTGGTGATTTTTCTTTAGCAAGTTGAATGTTGAAGAAGATTAGGCAATACAGAACACTTTTTTTTCCCTGTAATTACCCTTTCCTTCACTACACCTTTACCACAACTCCATATGGCGTGGAAGGATGCTTTATTATTTCATCAGTTTCCTGTCACACACTGAACCTTGGCTTACTTAAAATGCCTCCCTTCTGGAAGTGGGGAGGAGAAAAGGGCCCGCTCGAGGTTTTATAAAGATCCAGGCTGACAGCTTAGACACAGGAAAAATAGCACCTGACTGCTAAGATTTAAACTGCGGCAGTCTAGGGGGAGGCCATCTCGGGAAGAAAAAGTGAGACGCAGCACAAACACGAAACCTGCACAGCGCGGTGAGTGACAGATCACGGTGTCAGCCTCGTCCCCCAGAACAGGAACAAATGCCACCACGAGGACTTTCCATGGACTCCCAGCAGCTGTGTCCATGCCCACGTCTGATGAAAGTGAAGTGTCCGCTTGTCGAGACCGCTATCCATTTTGTTTTTCCAGGGTGACCTCCACAGCGCTGATGGCTCCAGCCTGGGCTTGAAACAGTAGTTTTGATACAAAGACCTGTATAGTTAAATGACATACCATAAAAGAAGGTAATTTATAACTGTATAATACAAGGGAGTATTATGGATCACTGTACTTCAACAGGAAATTCATGGATATACTTTCCTGACATATCAATTTGGAGCCCATGCCTCCGGATGACTTTTCCCCTCCCTGTTTTTCCTCCAAGCCTGGATGTCCTTTAAAGGAAGCCATAATAAAACTAATTTCTATCATCACCAAGGGCACTGCAGATGAAAAATGAGAATACAAGTTGAAATGAACATAAATATTAGATGCTAAAATATATCACTGTTCAGAATACAATAGGGACTGTGCATTGTAGAGTCCTGCATATATCCTGCAGCTTGTGACAAACTCATTTCTGTTTCTTTCAGGAAGATAAATAGGTCATAGAGTTCAACTATATAATCAGTTAACATATATAGGGTACAACTCTCAATGAGAAAGTAGCATTTTCTCTCGCTAGATCAATCTTTATGGAAACAAATAATCCATAAGAACTTCCAAACTATGAAATGCAAAATGAGCTCCATCTAATCTCAGCATCTGAATTTAGAAACCAAAGTCACAAAATCCTGTTATGAAAAAAAAGGAAAGAAAATGAGAGATTAAATTTAAGAGCTTCATTTTCATAATGATTCAGTACCTGTAACATGAAGTGGAGCCATATCAAGTTGTTATTTAGGACCTCTGAGACTGGAGAGTCTTAGTGTTGCACTCAAAGTGAAATGATGGCTATCAGGGTTTTGCTGCTTTGGATCTAAAAATAAGGCCTTCTCTTCATATTAATTTCTATTAACATTTAAGTCTGGCTGTGGCAGGGTTCCAGGAAAAAAAGAAAAATATCTTTATGTATATAAGTTGCCAAGAAAGGTGTTTATGAATTATCTCAGAGGAAAAATGTGCTTTTAGCCTATCTTACTCTACTCTCTGCTACAAGTATGTGTCTCTGTCTTTTCATAACTTGATTTAGAAAAAGCACTAAAGAACTAAAAAAGAACATCTGAAATCACTATTTGACCCATGAATGGACCATGTTGGTTTTTTATGATCTAAATTTACTTATATGGTTTCTTGTGGTATAGCAACATACACAGCAGATCAGAATAAAGTAAGTTTTGAATGAGGATACAAATAGCAAAAGTTCCCTATTTCCAAACGCACTATAGTATGAAGGATATTTACATACTTTTGTTTAAGTATAGCTACTCTGGGAGATCTTATCATGTAAGAGAAGATACAATGATAAATATGTTACGGAAGAAGAAGAATTTGCAGTACCATTTTCCTTGTGATTTATTTAACTGATTTCACTATCACTGAAAAGTTTTATAAAAGGAAGGGGAGCAAAAATCTGTGCCATATTATCCTTGGAAAAAAATAGAGGGGTGTACCACACTTAGATGTGTGGTCATGAAGTTCAGCCTGACTAGTGATGGGTCCAGGAAAGACCTTAGTGCCGTATTTTTGGATGTATCTGTACTCAGAAATATGGTGAGTGTCCAAGTGCTTAGGTCCCAATGGTTTCTGTCTGAATCATCTGGTACATTAATACATTTAATAAATCTGGTCTTTTGCATGAGACAACTAAGTTCTGCCACTGTTTCCCATGCTGGTAGTACTTAATGTATTTTGGAAATACAGAGGATTACCACAGTGAAGATGATAACATAGGAAGAACAGTTGTAGTAATGTGAAAAAGGTGCAGATTCTGGCCCATATTTATAGTTTTTAATGGGACTGCATGACATGTTCAGATTAAATAGAAGCTGGCAAACCTTCACTCTAAATTTGCTCTGCCGCCACGTGCAGTCTTGCTTGTGTAGATGACAACTGCTGCCTCAGACCCCATCAGTACAGTGCACTCTACCAGCTCTAAAATTCTTTTAAAATTAGAAGCCTACTCAAGCAGAAATTTAGCAAACTGTTTTTAACCTCTCTAGTCTGTAAAAGATTTTCTGAACCAAATCATCTAACACTACTCTCCAGGTAGCACCAGAGGGAAAAGGTTCTTGGTAAAGTGTTTGGTGTCTTGGTGAGAGTATTTTTATACAAAGTAACACACAGTGTTAAAAGCAGGGATAGTAAATTAGGCTAAAAGCAAAATGTGGTAATGGAGAACAATAAATTATGTGACAAAATACGACTATCAGTGTGCATAAATTTAGGTACATAGAATAAACCAACCATAAACCACTGACACTTAGCTCAAAACTTCATTGAATTAATTAATAGATATTAGGTGAACCTGATCTTTTAGTTTTTAAACCTGTTTCTAGGTGTAACAAGAATGGAAGGGCTTTTTTTGTACATTATTACAATACAACAGTTAAATGGAAAAATTACTCCAACTGGTAGCCCATAAGGGAATTTAAATGGAGTATGGTATGGAAGGTGAATTGTATGCTGTTGTTTGACTTTTTATAGCAAGAATAATTAAATGACATTAAAAAGTACCCTCAAATCATATTTGAATGGAGGGAACAGATTTTGCTGTAACAAGTTGTATTCACAACATGCATAGCAAGTTCTTGGAAACACATGCCACAGCAATGGTAGATGCCAAAAATCCTTCATTATTGCTATTCATCTACAAACAAAAACCAGCCAGCCTCCCTGAATTAAACAAGTATTTAGAAATCAGCATTCATCACTAACCCTCATTAACCCAGGTGATTGATAACTGAGGTTATCTCCAACCATGTTCAAGGTATAATTACTTGTAAGGTCTTGAGCTGTCATAGTGTCTTGCTTTTCAAATAATCTAATAAAATGGCAATTTAAACTGGGCTTGGGTGGGGAGAGAGCTCCAGGCACAGCAATGGTAACCTCTCTGTGGGCACATGTAGAGAACAAATGAGTTTGCTCATTCTTCTGAATCCAAAGTCTTAGCAGCCATCTCCAAGCATCAACCAGATGGGGTGCAGGAGTATGTAGGGAAGCTCTTGAGGAGCTCTGGTGCCTGTTTCCTGAGGGCCCTCACTGAGCCGTGGTAGCTTCACCAGGCCCCCACAGTGGTGGCACTTCTCAAGAGGCTGCAGACACAAACTCACACTGACTTTGGGATATCCCAGTAACTAGTTCCTGACAGGAGCACATCTGCACAGAAAACCACTACTTTTACACCTTGGTTCAATCACAAAGTGCTACCTATGCTTTCTTCACCCCTCCCTGTTACTGCAGTAACATGAAGAATCTAGCGTTTCTCCTCTACATCTGTGGATAGTTTTTAGTTGGCATTGCCAAAGCGGGGACTCGATACCAAGGAAGGCTGTTTGCACAAATAAAAACCAACAATTAAAAAAATCTAGATCAAGCTGTAGTGCAGCCTTTACATAGATAATGCAGGTCACTCAACATCTGTCAGAGGTCTGGAGATGTGACTAAGATGATTAAAAAGATGTAAGAGGAAGGTTGCATACTACCTTACCAAACACCTTTTCCCTCTGGGTCTCATGCCTGCAACAACGTGGCAATGTGGCAACATCACTCATTCACATACGCATTATTTGGATTGTGTATTCCTAAGCATTGACTTTCTAGAGATGAAAATTCAAATATATCTAAAATTTTAATTTGTATACATGTTTCTTATTTTTATTATCCTTATATTTAGGACACCCACCCACCATATGTTACAAAGCTTTATTATGTTCATATAAAAATATTTTTATCTATATGTTTTCAACCTGCCACTAGAAGAATCACAGTTGTTCTACTTACGAGACTCACAGGGCTGCAATGGAACATACAACAGAAGGGAAATCAGTTGATAAATTATCACATTCAGGACCTCACACAAAGAGAAATTCTTTAGGAGAAAATAATTTGATTAACTATTTACAGCTCCACTTAATCCTTTTTTAAAGTAGCATCTTGAAAAAGGTATAGGTTCACTGCATTGCAGAAACCAAGTAGTTTTCTAACTAACCACCTCAGACAAGGTAAACACATACATACATTATTATTTATAATCAAATATTCTTGAAAACATCAATCTCAATGAGTCATTCACTCTGCACTTCATATCTGGGTAGTAATAGTTCATCAACAGAGGACTGACCAATAAAGATAAACAAGACAGAAAAAGCTGTGCTTAGAAAGAGCTTCTGTCGTCTTCATCTAAAATCTACGAGAACTGAGTGACAAAATAAAAGATTTAGCACTGCAAGGAGGGGTTACAGAGAGCATTTTCCTCTCACTCCAAAGGTACAATTCAAAGACAGACACCAGCTACCACTTCAACCTGAAGGGACCTATGCTCTCCTTAACCTTGAATCCCCTAAGCACTGAGGCTCGCACCTGCGCACGTCTGCTGCTGCCGCTCTCTTCAACCAGAGCAGTGAGCCCTGCTCAGTCCCTCATTACCGAAATCATTGTAAAAATGGTTACTGGTGGTTTCCTTCAGGCTGCAGACCCCAGCCGGACAGTGGTGCCTCTCTGCAGTCCTGGGTGAAGCTCCAAGCAGTACAGAAGGAGCACTTACCCACTATTTCTTCATCCCCTCCGGAGCAGTTCTCCCTGTTTGCAGTTCAGCTTTTTGGATGCAACTCTGAGTTGTCCCACTCCCTCCACACTTTCTTTGGGGAGTCAAGGTGCTCAGCATATGATTCCTCTCTCAGGGGCCAGGACCCAAAAATTTACATGTCAAAGGTTTGAGAGTTTTTTTACTCCTTAAAACAAAACCCCATTATGGATGCACTCTCCTAAATCCTAGTATGATCTTTTATGAATACTTTCTGAAGAAGGTGAATGACCTTCTTTTATCTCAGGTCACTTAAAGCCTACTTTTTCACTGAAAACTTTTAGAATTATTAGGTTTTAGGAAGACAGACACAGTTCTTTTTAATAGCAATGGTTTTTTCCCAAGTTTTTTTCCACTCACCTCCCTTCAGCTCTGTGTGTCATTCTGAGCAAAAAATAGAAGGACAAAGATGGAATCCATTCTTCATTTAATTTAGGTAATAAATCATCTTATCACAGTTAAACGGTGAGAACGTGCAAGGGGAGAAAGACAGCACAGTCCTATTTTAATAAAATAATAGCTCCCTGCCAGGGCTCAGAAACAAGGTGCACATCAGAGTCTTGTTCCCAGCTCTTCCACGTTACTTGTAGCTTCGTACTTCAGGGTTTGTGCATGGTTACAGTACATGGCAAAATAATTTGCTCTGGCAGCACCTTCTCTGAGCATGGCAGTCACAGAATGTGTGAGCATCATCAACAGGAGAAGAGACACACGAGCAAGAACTGGACCAAAGCTGCAAAGTGAACTTGTGTCCTTGGCAGTGCGAGGAGTGATTTCCCAGAGGACAGATACTGCAGCATGGTAAAAATAAGTTTCATGGAGGATCCTTAAAATCAAGCAGAAGATTATTGGCAAGCTGAAAAAAAATATAAAAGGGGTGGGGGGGGGAACTTTCCTGGGTAGAAAACAAGATTGAAATCATACCTGTGGTAGGAGGACTAATTTCAAATTCAGTACGTGACAGCAGATGGCTCCCTGTTGCCTGCTCTGTTTTGAGGCAGATACAGCTCGGTTTCACCTGCTGCTCTAAGCTCGCTCCGAGGACATCTACCCACTCACGTAGAGTCACGTGGCTCTGCTTGTCCTTCAGGCACAAAACGGTATGCATGCTATTCAGAGATCAGACGCTGCTGAAATCTGACGAATTAAGAGTTTAATTCTGCCAAACTACCCTTGAAGAGACTTTCATTTCACGGAGGAATTTAAAAGGGGTTTGTTGCTTTTGAAATACTTTGTTTGGTTAAGAATAAAAGCACTTGCTTTTAAAAATCCTTTGCTGTATCAGGACACTTAGTAGCTTCTCCAGTGGGTCCTTACCCTCTGCCCAGAAATCATGTAGCTATCAAACTTTAATGCTTTTGTTTTGTTTGTACTGAATTTTTGGCTTTCTCAGTGTACTGCTGTATGCTGAAAACACAGTCATTTTGAACAAAGTATTATTGCATTCATTATGGATATGCCCACTGTGTTCTCTCTTGTTTTCCTTAAAGCAAACTAAAATATTTAAAATTAATTTAAATTGAAATATGTATTTGCTTTTCACTCTTCACGGAAAAAAAAATCCCTCAAGATAGCCTTCCATTTAAAATAAACGGATTTCTTTTTTGGGGTGAAATATGTGTCTGAGCCATGGTTGATTTTCTATGCAAAGAAGACTCATTACAATGTCTAGGCAGATTTAGCTTGAAAAGCAGTAGTCCAAAGCTTTCTGAAAAAGTGCCTAATTTATGTCATTGCTGTTCTGCTTCCCACAGAATTAGAGGAGCATATAAAAAGAAAAATTTTAAAAAAATAATAATAACAAATCAAAACATGTCCTAGAGTATGGGCTTCTCGAATACAGGCAGCAGAATACTACCAGGCTGTAAAGCCATATAGGCAGCCTGCAAAATCCCCTTCCAGAGGTACTTGTGCTCCTGGCCATCAGTATTGCAATAGGTACAAACCACAGCTCGGTGTCCACCTTGGAAGAAGCCCTTCCTCAACAAACTCGGACGAAAGTGGCTGAGGAGGAACTGAGAGCTGGTCTTGAAAACCAAAGCTACTTTCTGTGATGTTCATGTACCACGGGAAGAGGGTTAGAGGAGAACTGCCGAGCCAAAGCACGAGTTCGATTCCTAGCTAAAGAGTTTTTCCGGAGTGACTTACCAGATCTATGAGGCACACAATAGTTACCTTGGACAAATATGGAACATTCATGCAATTTGCATATAGTGCTGCAATCTTACTTCTCACCTGTCAAGGTTAATTCAAACTAAAAATGTCTTAACAAACTCAGACACACGGCAGCAATAGCTCGTAACAGTACATCAAAATGGAAAATGGGGGCCCTATTTTCCTACCTTTTGGACAGTTATTAATGCCTTTTTATATTTCTGTAGTATTTAATATAAGCCTACTATGATCCTAGAGTCAAGCATGATTGATCATTATGAATTATGTATTAATAATGATTAATTGCAATGATTAACCGCTGCTGCTCAAGTCAGTGACAACTATAGTTGTCATTGTTATGTTAATTTGCAACACTGTAAAAATTACGATGAACTAAATTGACTTCATTTACTTTAACATAACCTATACTCTGTTTTAATTATTGTAAAGTCTGTTCAAACAGTTCTATAAATACCTTGCAGGAAATCATGTCAACCCCCATTCTCCCTATATTATTAGTAGAGCTTGTTTAAGTCAAGGTCAAAACATACGTCTTTCTAAGATAATTTATACATAACAATATATTATCCTTCTTTTCCATTATTTAGGAGTTGAAAAAGGATCACAGCTCAATCCAAAAATCCCTGAATAGACCCAGCACCAGGAATTAGATTACCAGCCCAGAACTATCCATGTATTCAATCCAGAGGAAATGCGTTCCCGGCTCTTTCTTGGTCTGGAGCTGCAGCAGGGCTTGAGCTTCAGTTGGGGCTGGGCCGTCGGCACCCAGGTCCATGCTGGTCAAGACGGGGCAAGAGAGGATGGGCCCGGGCCTGTGCCCTTCTTAAACACATGAATTCACAGGGGCGCTGATTGGCTAGGCCCTGGTCAGAGGTGCGGCTGAAACTGGAGCCAGGGGAGCTTCTAGCAGCTTCTTACAAGCCTATCTCCATAGCCCTCCCCTGCTGCCAAAAAAACCCACAAAAACCCCTCATAGAAAACGCAATACACTCCCAAATCATACCAACTGCTCTGGTGGAAATAAAAGCTGAGGTCTCTCAAAAACCAATCACAGAGTGCAGCAATGAAATTTTGGAGATGTTGAACTGTAATTTAAAAAAAACTGCTCAGTAGTTAGGAAATTCCAATGTTGTTTTTTTCCTGAATAACATTCAGCAAGAAAAGAAGAAGGGTATATTTCCTTCATTTAGCTTTTGTTTATTATAAGCCTAGAGTTTGGACTGCAGCAACATATCTCATTAGCTGAATTCAAAATAATTAAGGACAAACTGAAGATTCATTTTCCAGTATCTAAAAACTGAAAAATAAAATATAATTGTAGAGCTATAAACTAAATATATAGGCCTATTAACCATATGTTTCAAAACTATTAAGTATCTGCCCTTCTCATTTATACTTAGAAGAGAGATCGACATTCTGATTTAAATACCCCTAGCTATACTGACTGCAGAATGCCAGCTTTAATATTCCATGTACAACTAATCTGAGGGAAAATAAAATAAAAATATTAAGATAATAATTTGCCTTGAAAATCATAACCAGCATTCAACATTTGGCTGGCTGCAAAATGTTGCCACCATGGATTTCACAGTATTCCCAAATTACAGTCAGTTCAGTAAAGGTCATCAGCAAAATTTGAGATTATTGCACTTCCAATTTCCAAAGAAATTATCTAAATTTTTATTTTATGTCACAAACATTTATCAATACATTTTATTGAAGGTTTTGTTACATGCATGTAACACAACTGATTGTTAGTTTTTTTATCAGGAATGGGTAGATTCATAGCCTTTTCCATATTAGGAAAGGTCATGTGTAGT
The DNA here is from genome assembly GCF_000695765.1 of Mesitornis unicolor. Lineage (NCBI taxonomy): Eukaryota > Metazoa > Chordata > Aves > Mesitornithiformes > Mesitornithidae > Mesitornis > Mesitornis unicolor. Next base: position 47,226 of record NW_010183800.1, read on the forward strand.
CATATGAAATGTTTTGTGTAGCCAGGGCTATTAGACCCCACAGTGGCCCTTTCAGAATTGGAATATAGGAAATGCTGAAACTTCTGTTTGCTCAGGAACAGCCCAAACCAATGAGGTCAGGGGGTTGGCCCAGTGTCAGGCCTACAGCTTACTTCTCATGTTTCTTGATGCCCCAAATTCGGATCTTGCTTTGTAAAGGAATAAATTCTCTCCTATTATGCCTTCAGGAAGAAATTGCATAGTTCTGATCTCTAATATCTAGCACTTTTGTTTTCTTTAGTCTTCTGCTTTTACAGTATCTTTTTTACAGGTAGATGGGTTTTTTTACTTTTTATTTGTAACACCCTGATAGTGCTATATTTAAACAATTATCTGAACTAAGATAGCTTAGCTCTAGAGAGTATTAATGTTTAAAGCATCTTTTCTAAAGTGCACTAAGAGCTGCTGGCATGCTAAATACTGACTACACCCTGTGTGATACACACATACACGTGCACGCATGTATGCAGAAATGTAATTTGAAATCATTGCAGATCCCAGGACTCTCATTTACAAAGGACTCTCATTTACTCTCATTTTCTGCATTTATAACTTTTCCTCTCAGCCCTTATTAATCAACACTCCCATGGGGATCAAATATCAAAGCCTGACTGCCCTGTCTAAGGCAAACTATCATGTAAATCAGTGGTGTTTGAAGAATAAAACAGGAGAGGTTTAAGTCAGCCAAATGCCTCAAGATTAGGCGTACTAAATTCAGCAGTGCCAGAGGAACAAAGGTCGACAAGGGGTTTTATGTCTCCCTAAGTTTTACAAAACTGACATGTTTTATTGTGCTTTAAATACGAGGTAGGTTTTTTTTTTATTGTGACTTCCAAAATCAGCAAGCACCAGTATTCTGGGAGACGTGAACACTGCTATATTTATTATTTATTTCTTTCTTATGTCATGGTAGCTTGTGAAAGATAAGTCCTGAACCATGACTGTGCTGCAATAGGAACTGTTAAAATATATATATAAAAAAAAGCTCCTGAACACAAGAAAGCAGCACTGTTAACAAACCACTGATAAACCAGAAATAGGAAGAATATCATAGATAGGATGGTTCCTATCTTCTACAGACCTTGTAACATGTACATTTGCTTTCCAGTCAACTCTAATGATAACAACTGTTTCCTTAATCTAGCAGCGCCTTTGTGTAACTTCAGGATGTGACACTATCAACAAACAGGGCAAAATGGGACACAAGAAGTCTCTGGTAAGGAGGTGTAACACGGCTGCTGTCGCTGCTCTCCTCTAATGCATTAAATAAATCTGCGCAGCATTGCTAGCGCTTATCAAACCTCCTCTCCTATAGTGTAAAATGGTGGCCATAATTAGGCTACAAGACTGAGTTGAGCTCAGCCCCACCTACATTCGCTGGGGTTGGCAGTGCCATGTACCTGGGTAAGGCTCATCATGACTGCAGTGCTTGCCCTGAGCTCCATTCCTGCACTGGGGTGTCCAACTCGCCACTCCCCACACAGCACCGGCATTACGTGGGGGGATATTGCAAAAGCCAGGTCCCAAACTGCTCCTTCAGCCACATGGCGAATTTATCGTGAGATGAGTTTACACTAATGACACCACTGAGGATCCTGAGGATACAAAATATCATTAGCACTGCCTTGGTTTCCAGAACGCAGACCGCAGGAAGCATTTCTAGCAGCTAAGAGATTATTAGCAGCTAAAGAATGTTATTGTTTTGCCACTCTGATATTTTTGCCCTCTTAATGATCCTGCTCTTCTAAGAGTTCATTGAATTTATATTTTCAAAACAGAAGATAACTGAGAAGTAATAAAATACCTTGTCCAGGGCATTTTTAATGGTTAGAGACCCTATTACCCTAGTTTTATAAAAGAACGTTCAGACGTATACAGTAAATTGCACTGAATTATATATGTTAGAACAATTAATAATTAGGATTAGAGAGTTAAGACATTTCAGAAAGTAGAAGCCTTATCCAGTAAGCTTGCTAATACTTGCATTAGGTTGAAATAAATAACAAACTGTCTGAGGTTTGCTGTGAGCTCTAAAATAAAGTATTTAAAAGTAATCTATTTTCTTGGTAGCTATTTAAAATACTATATGACTTTTCAGAATCTAGTTTACAATACTTCATTAAAACACTTTTTAGATGACTGAAAATAAAAGGAGAACCACTATCACTTTTATAGTTCTTCGCAATGTTAAACAGTCATCTGTTCCCTGTCTTTAACATATACAAATGTGTACTGTGACTGAAGGAGAACAGATTCTCCTCTCTACATGTGCATACACATACCAAGGAAGATAACCTTCCTTCTGCTGTGTAACATAAATGACATGTTCAGCGTTAATCTTCAAGCTTTACTTAGTCATTATTCTCTTGTTCCAAGCTTTTTTCAAGCTGGAAGTGACTCTTGACATTTGATGACCGTTAACATAGTGGTGACAGTGCTGACTGGCAGGAAACTGCAGGCCTGAAGTGAATTTGGGCTATCACTCCCACTGGCCAAAATCTGTTCAGACTGTGTTTCGGCAGAATCGAAATTAGGGGAGGATTTGGACCTCGGTTTTTGTGAGATCCTTCTCCATTTACCCTAGCCAGGGGACACAACTAGGGCTTGCTTCCAGACACAAAAGAAGCCTGAGCACAGTGTGGTACAAAACCACACCTCTCATGGAAAGAAATCTCTCTTTGGGCAACTGTGTGTGGATGGAGAGTGTGTCTTCTGGGAGGGCTATACATTTAATGTCTTCTCCATCACTAACCTGGCCTCATTTTGTTGATCAGAGCAGAGATGCTGCAAGGACATGGTGATTTCAGAATAGATCATTTTCTGGAAAGAATGTCAAATTAATCATCTCATGGCCCTATCCTTTCCACGCAGGAAAATAGATGTCCCATTGTGAAGAGCCAGCTGCGGTCTAGATACACATTTGTACAACTGACAATCTCACTTTGGTTTCACCCACCTGTAAACCAGAGCAACTTCTCCTTCAGATCAGTTTTCTTAGTCTCTATGATCCTTTTCGTACTTCCTTGTAGGCGAGTATCAATAATGCTGATGCACTACAATTAACTGTTGGTAAAAAAACTGAAAGAAACTAAGTCAATGCTGTCCTTGAGCTATTTTAGCGGTAGTTAGTCACTTATTTGGCCCATATCGGTTTGGAAAGTAGGTGAGTTAACTCTTTCACTCAAAGGTACTTTCCATAATAGAAAACCAAGACAAAGGATTGTCAAATCTAAATGGAAATCAGAGCATGTTCAATTTCGTAAGCTCACTTCTCAATAATATTAGGTTATCCTCTATTTTAGCATGTCTATATTGATTTTCACCTGTGTATCACTACCTAGCTTCTGAATTTCACAGTAAAAGACTGAATTGCCAATGAGGTGTAAAGGATGTCATTATTACCCTTAGTGAGATGTCAGAAGTCAGCCACAAAGAATAACTCATCTATATAAGTTGCTGCATTTCTGAGGGGGCATCAACTTTCCTCAGTTTCTGTATTCTTCACCTCAACTTCACAGATGGGCACTGCAGATTGTCAGTGCTCAGAAAGCCAGCAGTTAGGTATTACATATCCCTACGTCCTGCTAATAACTTGTTAGCTTCTAAAGCACAGTAGTTCAATGCAAGAAAGAAAAAATGTAAGGAAAATTACTGGATTTACACTCAGTCTGGCAAATTCAGATGCAAAGAAACTTCCCGGGGAGGTAAGGGTGGGGGGGGGGAAATGCATACCTTGTATTATTCAAAGGAAGGAATGGCTGCTTAGCATTGTGTCTAATAACCTGTCCTGATGATTTGTAAGGAATGTGTTTATATTTAACTTCTGAACTAGGCGGAAGCACACCTAAGTGATCTAGCCATTGGTACCCAGCTTAACATCTGAAGACAGCTCGATCAATTAAATCAGTGGTAAAGATTACCTCTGTAAAACACTGTATTTCCAGAGTGTAACTAATGGCAGAGGAAATCATTGGCTTTGAATGAAGAGATACATATGATTCCTCTTAATTACACTTCATTACCCAAGAGCAGTCCTTGTGAGTGATACAGAGCAAAACAGTAGGCAATCAGTTTAATGTTTCATAAGTAAAAATATCACCGTGGGATATGATGCATGCTAAAAGAACATAGCCTTTCTGTTATCTTCTCATTTATATTTAATGATTACTGGCCCTTTAAATGATGGGGTTTCCTTTCCTATGTGATTGGATGTCTTTTGATAAGGGGCTACTTAATTAGTGATCAGCAACAGAAAGCAGTTTTGGTGTTTTGGATAATGGAGACTTAATCTCTGTCCTTCGCAGCTAAAGACGAAAGCATACTTGAACGGTTTATATTTTTTCTTTATTGGCAAAAACAATATCTGGTATAAAGGAAATTTTGGACTGACCAAAAATACTATCTAGAGGTAAAAGCAAAAAAAAAGTTTTAAGGACTTTTTTTCTAGTGAGCATACTTCAGTTAACTAAGAATGATGATTTTTAACAGTGTAAAAAAGAAGTTGATGAAAATGTAGCAAGACAATTTTGAAACAGAAAATCAAAACCTTGCGTTTTTCATGCTTTTGTTGTTTTTTCCCATTTTTGCCTGATTTTAGAAAATAAACAATGGCTTCAAAAATGCTTTTGGTTGACTGTGACATTTTTGGTGAATTAAGTCTCATCAGAAAAAATTCTTCCAATGGTAGGAAAAATAATGGGAATTTTGCCATCAGACTAATGAGAGAGAGGGTGAGCTCTGTATTCACTTTCTGGGAAAAAGCCAGAACTGGGCATCAGGTACTGTATTCATTTGTGGACAATAAGACCTTTCACAGTTATATTAGAAGAGCAATGAAACCTGTGATGAAATAAGCATGTATTCTTCAAGCAAAGAATTATTTCTATCTGCCAGAAGGCCAGGAAGAAAATTATTCTGTGGCTGCACTTTTCTAGCACATTATTTCCTATAATGTCTTGTCATGCATATGGGTATTTTCAGAGTCTGAATAGGTCTGATCTGATTTCATAACTTTGATACTTTTATGCCCCTAAATGTTTATTTTTAGTCATAAATCACCCGTGGATTTAATGCAATCTGAAAATGACACATTATTACTTAAAAATTCTTTTGCATCATAGAAACAACTTGAAAAAAGTTTATAACCTTGTCACTTATCAACCCAAGTTGCAAAACCAAAAATGAGTACAAGAACCTGATTAAAAGATTCCACTGATTTCAGTGAATATTGAACCAAGTTCCCAAAGAAGCCAACACAATGAATTTCATTACTTGAATTCTTTCCTAGCACTTTTGATAGATGCATTTGCGGAGGAAGAGAAGTCCCCTAATGAGACCACAGATGTGGTGACTCTCACCTTGGGGCGCTACAAATCTAATTTTAGTAAAACCTGTCTACCAATTTTCAAGAATCAGAACAGGAAAGAATTGATGACATTTTTCTTGAGGAAATGGTCAGTTCTGAGATCCGCGACAGTGTGGGTTCCATCAAAATCTTGACATATTACCAGACCTTGGTATTTACCATCAGTGTTCTCTTTTTTTGTGGTATTCCTATATGGAGAACAGGAAATACTATGATAAATTTAACAAATGTTTGGTGAATGTCAACATTTTAATGATTCCTCTGTTTTCTGAAGTGGAAGGGATGGAGCTGTCACTCGCGAGGGTAGATAGGTCTGTTACGTGAGAGAGAAACAGCCATTCTGTAGATATTTTTCACATGAAACAGTGCTAAACTAACAGCAAGGGACTGTCTGGGAAGTGTCAGTCCATTCTTAACTCACTCTGTAGTGCCTAGATACTGTCAGAGCACAGTGTAGGATATATGACACAAAAGTCTCCAAATAACATGCTGATGGGCTCAGCATAAGAAACTGGTGAGACAGATATATACGTTTTAATGCAACACCTCAGTGCAACAGAACTTAGCCTGGTGTATTTGTCACAGCTAGTTATAAGGAATCTTGCCACTGTCCTCAACAGTTTTCTTTCTCTTTGCTTAACTCAAACTATTAATTTGTGCTCTGCTTAAACATTGACAGAAATACACACACACACACACACACACACACACACACACACATACACATATATATGTGCATATAAATACATAATACACATTTTCACAGAATCACAGAATGTTAGGAGTTGGAAGGGGCCTCGAAAGATCATCCAGTCCAACCCCCCTGCCAGAGGAGGATCACCCAGACCAGGTCACACAGGAACGCGTCCAGGTGGGTCTTGAATGTCTCCAGAGAAGGAGACTCCACAACCTCTCTGGGCAGCCTGTTCAGTGCTCTGTCACCCTCACAGTAAAGAAGTTTTTCCTTATATTCAGATTGAACCTCCTATGCTCCAGCTTGCACCCATTGCCCTTTGTCCTGTCATTGGCTATCACTGAGAAGAGCCTGGCTCCTTCCCCCTGACACTCGCCCTTTACAAATTTATAAACATGAATGAGGTCACCCCTCAGTCTCCTCTTCTCCAAGCTAAAGAGACCCAGCTCCCTCAGCCGCTCCTCATAAGGGAGATGCACCACTCCCTCAGTCGTCTTTTCTTTAAAAGCATTTCCCTAAGACAATGTAAAACACTCAAGCTGTTTTGCCAAGAGACCTCACTGCAATAGCCTACATCACATTATTACCTCTTGCCTAAAACTGCTAGCCTGGGGGTACATGTGCTGCGTACAAGCAAGGCGCTTCCTCATGCAGATGTCAGGGATGTTAGCTGGAAATCAGTAGTCCTCACTCAGAGGAGGAAGATCCCACTGCTACATACTTGTGCATGTTGCACACGTGTGTCTGCACACCCAGGAAGAGAGGAAAGAGTCTGGACAATGAGCTGTCTGTTAGAAACATAAGCCATGAAAAATCATATTTGTGGCTGATACCTGTGGTATTTTCCTCCTTTTGGATTTTTCTCTTAGGCAGAGCAGGTCAGTGGCAGATCTAATTCTTTTGGGCATCAAAACCCCACAGCTCCACAACCAGACTCTTAGGTGCTGCGCTGTGGACTGGAAGATCACGGACATTCCATGTCCTCTGAACATCCTCTTCTTTACAGGAGCATAAAGCTTGTTCCTCATCTTGTGTTTCAGTAATGGCTCTCACTGGTAAAAGGCAGTATGGCAACCACTTCAGGATAAATCCCCCAGTGATGTTAAGTGTACAGTCCTTGAAGGGAGGAATGTTACATTTCTTGGATGTCCTCATCCTAACAGACCCTGTCCCCTTCATAGCTGGCAGAACAGGTCCACAATCCCTGAAGAAATAATCATGCCCTCTTATCTTTCATTGCCAGAGCCTTTCCTGAACACTTTGGGAGCAGAGTTAGAGACAGCAGCAATGGTTTAGCAGCTGTGGAGCCATTCTCTTTCTCTTTTCTTTCATGGCCATATGTATAAATCAAGGAGGACTCCATTGAAAAAGCAGTGCATTTACTTAGGCATAAAAGCGATGAGAATCTGGCTTCATATGTTCTATTTACTCCAGAAAGTAGTAAACTCTCCCTAGGCATGGAGCTGGGCCAAGCTATGTGGTCCTGGCAGGGCACTGCTGCAGAATAAGAAGGGCTAAAATTTGGCTCTAAAAATTTAATCCCAAGGAGTAATTTGATTACTTTTAAATGCGGCTTCATTTTCAATTATTTTTCTCAGCATGCTCTCCCATCGCCTCCATCCGGAACATGAGCTGTGCCATTATATGCCTGCGCCTGGCCGGAGAAACACGCAGACCGCTGCTAGGCAGGGGGTAGCAAACCCCCGTCTCTCTGCTCATATGGCACCTGATAAAGGTACCCTCACACCGCCTGAGGCCTCAAGGGGCCATGGTTTAGTGGAGATACCGAATAATACACAAGCATTCGAGGAATAATCCACAAACGCTGTCTGTGGCTTTGGCTGCACAATGCAGTGATGGTTGGAGACCCCCAGGATGGCTTCTCACAGCCCAAGCAGAGCCATGGAGAGCTGCTGGCTCAGGTCCTAGAAACAGTAAAACTGCTTCAGTCACACAGCAGCCGGGGTATTGCCTTCTGCTCTGGAGCTTGCTCACTCAGTGCAGTCATTACCTTACTATCCTGTATTTTCTGTGACAAGCGTGTTATATATGATAGAATACAAAAAGGGATGCTGCTGATGCTCACCTTATTGTCCTTATCAGTGTCTTACGATGACAGCATGCACTTCTGCGGGCACTCAAAAGAAACTGAAAATGCTCAGGACTTTTTCAAAACTCAGAACATAATGTAAAAAGTCAAATATAAATGCAATTGTCTACATTTCAACACTCAAAGTAGTAAATATCTGTTAAATTCATGGCTGTTAACTCCTCAAACACCAGTAAAAAATTGGTCAGTCTGCAAAGTGGGAATATTAGCGATTCTTCCCTTTTCAGAGTTCTGTTAGGTCACTGATAACTGTGTGTATGGTGATATTTTTTATGTATAATGAAAGATCAGGACACATAGACTAATCCAGTGTAATTAAATATTTGAATTTTCAAGTTCTAAAAAGAGATCAGGGAAAACAGTACAATGCTTTTTCAGAAAACTACATAAATATTAGTGGATTTTGATGACCATTCTAAAATACATTTGCTACTTGAGGATAATACCTGCGGTTGTAGCAGATAAAAAGGGACAAGAAATACATAAGGAAAATTCATGCCCTGGCTAGGAGCTAGGTAGCCAATGCAAGTACATTCATTTTCAAAAAACCAACAACACACAGCAAAACCTCTGCAGGATGTTCTAGAAAGCCAATATAGTAATATTAAGATGCCTATCATAATTTTACAGCTATTGAGTTGCAAACACTTACCTGCATTAATTCACTCAAATCTTACATTGATCTTCACAGAAACTAGCCAAAGATGAACTGTGTACCACTGTACTGCAACACTAAAATGTAACTATTGAACCCTACCCCAACAGACAGTAATTCTCATGTATGGTACAATTTTTGCCTTTGACTACAAAGTCCAGCAGTGTAATCTGAAGGCTGGCATCCACCCTCTCAGTAAGCCACATAGAGCATCTAGTCAAGATGACTTGATAGTTGGTGTGGGATTTTGCTCAAAAATTTAGAGCAATGGAAAACCAACTCAGCACATTCTTAATTGATTGAAATCAGAGAATCAACAGCAATAGAATAAGGTTTTATCAGAGCTCCAGTGACCAGGTTTTGGTCCTTATGTATTTAGCAGTTTTATTGATGACCTGAAAGACCAGAGAAAATTGTAGTCTTTGCTACTGATAATGCCTAAGAATGGAGAAGTGCTAAACCAGAAAAATGACTGAGAGAGGAAAAAAAATCACCTGCTAGTTTAGACAAATGAGCAAACACTAAGTGCTATACCACAGCTAAATGTAAGGGAATATATCCAGGAATATGATGTGTAAGCCACACTTACAGGATACAGGGAATTTACTTCAGGGACTCCAGAAAGCATTTAGGAATCATAGTAGATAATCAATGGCACATGAGTGCCTAGCGTGATGCTGCATCCAAAAGAGACAATACAGTCCCTGGAAGAACAAACAGGAGAATTTCTGTAGGCAACCAATCTGCAGGCAAGCAGAAGGGAATTATATTAAGTCTGGACTTGGCACTGGCACTTCATTTTTGGAAGTTTATACTGAAATATGGTGTTCGTGATACATCAGGGATGTTGATAAATTGGAAAGAATTCATAGAAAATCAGTGAGAACTATTACAGGACTGGAGAGCAAGACTTTAAACTCCAAGACAGCCACATAGTTAGTTCATCAAAGAGGTTAAGGCATAACTTGATCAATAAGTAATCTTAAGTAATAAGAAAGAAAACTTTGATAATAATATAATGATACTTAGGACTAGAAGTAAAAGTCAGGAACGTGGAGTAGAAATGAAGTCAACATTTTCACTAAAGACTGAAAAAAATTTAAAAAGACTGTGCTAGACTGTCAAATTTGGAAATAATAATAGGCTTGGAGGTTACTCTAAAAGAGTTTCTCTAGTTAACCAAGACAAGAATTAACTCAGGATAGGTCTGTATTGCATGTGAGTTCAGGCTACTTGATTTATAATGGTCTTTTCAATCCTCACAGCCTAAAAATAAGTCATGAGTAAGAAGTTGAAAAGGAGACCATGTGTTCAAAATGTCAGCATAGTCCAAAATTTGGTATGTATCTGCTCCTTAACTAAAGATTTGGAACTTTAAAAGGACAAGGATGCTTCCTGCTATCTGCTTTCTCTGCAGCACTGACTCACAACTCCTACTGACCTACACATTTCTTTAGCATTAAGAGGTAAGACTTTAAAAACTGCATGCTCAAGCTTTCTGTGAGGTGAGCAGTGTTGCCCTGGTGACTCACATTTGGTGTGCAGTCTCCAGAATGCAGGACAGAAGCTCCAAGTCATACTGCCGCTATGTAACTGAGCTGTTTGTCCCCAGTTCCCATTTGTGTATGGGATTCTCAGTCCTACATACAGCACTTTGCACTGGTCTTTGTTGAACTTCATGTTATTGATTTCAGTTGTGCGTCACTCTGATTGCAGTTTCACCTAGACCATAGTTTCTTAGTCTGCTTACAAGAGCGACATGGGGATGGGCCAAAAGCCTCACTGAAATATCACATCCTTTTGCCTCCCTTCAGTACACACTGGAGGTGCAAAGCTATTTAATAAGACATTATTTCAATGTGATTTGTTCTTGATAAATCCATGCTTGCTGTGCCTTATCACTGCAACCTCTCAGTGCTGGAAAGCACTTTTCACTCTCTTATAGTACAGAAATTCATTCTGTTGGTCTCTAATTCCCTTTTTCATCTATTCCTCCTTCCTCTCTTTTTCAAAGTAAGCATTATGTCTGTCTTCTTGCATACTTCTGGAATTCACCCATCATTTTAGAGTATTAATCACTGCCCAGCAACTGCTCATCCTAATCTCTTAAATACTCCAATATTTCAGCAAACCTAATGACTGTAGCACACTAAATGTATCTAAGTATTATATGACCTGATCTTTGACTATTTGGCCAGAGTTCTTGTTCTCTAATGAACTGCAGCTAATCATATCAGAGGTGGAACCACAATTTCATTCGTTTTTAAGATTAAAAAAAAAAAGCTGAATGAATCTGCTCCTGTCTCCATTAGGCAAGAGACAGTATTTTCCTTTGTCTCCCACAAAGGAACTGTATCTACAGAAATTTTGTGTTGCTTCTTATATCCATCACAAGTTGTAATCCAATTTCTTCTTTAGTCTTTCTAGTCTTGTCTATGCATGCCCATGTATCTTTTTATACTCAGCCTCCAGCAATTTTTTTTCTGCTTATGGTTTCTCTTTCATTTTCACGTCATTCAAGAGTTCCTGGCGTTGCATTCTGGTGTTTTACTACAACTACTATTTTCTTCACATTAGGATAGGTAGCTTTCTGGTTGGCATTTTGTGTTTTCTCCCCTAGAAACTTAAAACTATCTGCTTTCTGTTTGAATTCCTCCCTTTGAGAACTTGCCAAACAATAGTTCACTGCTATTATCTGACTGTTATCACGATGCACATAAATCCTCAGACCATCACTGCATCTAGTCTTCTGTAGGACACGAACCATTGGTCTGTCACATCACGCCACTGCTGGCATGTCACATCCTGTGTCTCTCCCTGAAGTTCCCTTCCTGGATGCAGTTCTCTCCTAATGCACAAGTTTCCCCCTCCACACCCCTTCCTTTCCTATGACTTACTGCCATTCCCCACAGGTATCATCTGCATGGTCTGAACATCTACTGCTTCAGCTAAATGAGGGACTCTATTTGCATTAGCTACTGGCAATAGTAATTTATTAAATTAAATTCTGGAAGATCAGCCACTAGAGGGAATCTAACACATCCTGCCAGCATGTTAAGCACGCTCCCTTTGATCCCTTTCCTCTTATATGGTGGCATTTAGAATGGCTTTATGCATAATGAAAATCTACTTTTACAACCTTTGATAGACAACAACTATTTGAAACGTCTGTTCTCTGCAATCAAAATATCTTTGCTGAGCTGCAGCTGCTGTGGGTTATGTCTGAGAGTCTATTTCGGTCCTAAAATGAACCCATATTAACTCCCTCTCGCTGTCTCTAAATGCAGTACTGCGCTTCCTATGGCTCTGTTGTCCAGGTATCCCTGATGAAGTGACTGAAATCTGAAGTGCAGAAGCAAAGAAACAAAGTACACCACAGACTAGCAATTTTGCTCCGTGTGTTTGTATCCTAACAAGTTCACATCTCTTGCTGTAAGAGGGAGAGCACAATGGCTGATGAAGAGGGAGCGTCTTCATCTGGAATGAGTGAAAAAAACTCAATTATTTCTTTAAAAACACCCTCCTCCTGCTATAAGGTAGGGGAGAGGGCAGCACAACACTTGACAGGGATGGGACACAGCCAGACAACTTTGAAATCTCAGGGTGATTTTAACATTTCTTTGCCTTGAAAGTGGGAAAAAAATTAAGAGTGCCCCTTTAAGTCCTACTGACATACTGGGGCTGGTAACTAACTGCACCCCGTGGTTTGCATTACTTTTTTATGTGTTCCTGTTTTTATGGCGTGCTAAATGGCTTAATTACATTTTACTGGTTTATTCTGCTCACTTGCTCATAACCTCATTAATCTGGCACACATCATTTTCTTCCCAAAATGGAGAACACACAGTCACTTTCATGTAATAGTATCTCTAGGTATGTGCAATTGTCTGACAGGTATAATGTGGTTTAATTCACTATTTATCAGGAAATTATCAACTCTGCGTAAAGGTGCAAGTTATGACTAAAAAGCATAAGCTGGGCAGACTGAGCTCTTTAGCAGCACATCAGGATCCCAACTGATTTAAGTACTCAGTGGTGCTGGTGGAGTGGAAAGGATGCGATGTTCAGTCTATTTAATTATCTTTGTCTTATTTTTACATGAGGAGATTGGTAGTGTTTTCCTCGATAATTTTGCAGGCCCTAACAGCATACCTTCCAAATTTGAATCCCCTACTATTTGGCCCAAAGCAGACCATGTGGGGTGTCTGGCTCTTTAAACAAAAAGCAGAGGCACAGGGACCGCAGAGACATCTCTTCACACTCTTCACTGCAAGGTGGGCTTTATAAAGCAGAAGAATATTTTCTGTCATGCCCAGGCTGATGCATCTGTAGGGTTTAGTGCTGCAGGGAAAGGAAAGTTGACTTCTTTTGACTTCTTTTGGCTTATTTTCAGTGAGATATGGCACAATGAAGCAGACTGAAAGGTCCAACCTCAGAGACATCAAATACAAGACCAGAAGATTTGAGAATGAAATAGTGTAGCTTCCCGCCATTGCCCCCACTGCTTTCCCCTGTCCCCAAACAGCATTCATTTATCATTTTGGCTATTTAAATCAAGTGGATATAGGATATCAGTGTCTGTGAGCCAGGTGAAGCAAAGGGCTTCTGAAAATCTGCATTTCAAATAAATGGTCTTGAGTAGAGATGAAAGAACTTGTTTAAATTTAAACGCTGAAAAGAGGGGATGTTCTGTCATGCCCTCGAATCCACCTTTGCGAAACCTTCCTATAGGAAAGATGTTATGAAAACCTACTGTCCATTTCTGCCAAGAGAAAAAATGAGTGAGACCTCTCTGGAAGTAAAATGGTACCAGCAAGGGGTTTGGACTTCACTGGAGGTACTGTGTCCGAGTTTGAAGTGATGGCTGTCCTACCTATATCCCTCTATTTTGCAGCAAGTTGGTCTGCAGTTTACAAGTATGTACAACACATGAACAGGGCTTCCATATTGTGATGTGAGATCAAATGCAGTAATTTAAAGCCATCACTGATGACTTAACGTCTCCTAAGGATGTTCTATGTACTACTGTTATAAGTAATGGGAGAATTCCTTCCCAACAGCCTTGCTCTTTTCCTTAGCTTTTTTCTCTTTTCCTGTTTTTTTTTTGTCTGCAGTGAGCCAGCAGTACACTGGAAGGCAGTGCTTACCTGAAACAGCTGTCACAGACACTTGAAATTGGAACTGGAGATGAATCACGAAGAGCCGGAGTGAGGGCAGAGAGGAGCAGGATGGGCAGCTTTTCAAACACAAATGAGGGCAAAAGGACTAGCCATTACATGAAAGAAGCAGGACTTCTGTTCCAGGGATCTGTCAAAAGTTCAGCTTTTTTGTACGAGTCACTGCAAAATGCCCAGAAAGCTCAGAGTGTCCTTTTAAACAAGTCATTGAATCTAAAGTAACAGGTTTGTGTAGATTCAAGAGGCAGAGATTACAATAATAGAAAAAATTACCTAATGCAGATTTGAAAGACATGCATCCCTCTTTTTAAGCTAGCTTTAAAATAAAAACCATCTCCTTGCTAAATTTTGATAGTTTTTTTTTTCCTGATTGCTAAAATTCTGAACATCCCATGTAAAAAAACTGAAAGACTTGGTTCTGCTCAGGTCACTCATCTATCTCGTAGATCCTTTTATACTCTTTTCACTAAGATGGCTCTAAGACAGTTGCCATGCATAGGGTTGGTTACTTTCTACTGCACTTTATCTAAAACAATAGTAATCATAGCTGGTTGTCCTCATTGGCTTGAGAAAAGTTGCCTTTAGGTTTCATACAGTGTAACTTCAACTGATAAATTATTTAGAAATAAAAAGGAAAAGAGATAAGGAAAATAATGCAATTAAATGGCTTTATGGCTGCAGCTGTTCTTTTTAAAAAACTAGAGGTCCTCCAATTTGAGTTAATCACATGTGGTCAAGTAGGAAAATAACTTTTTTTGTCCTTATTTTTGCTTATTATAAGATTTAATATAAATCAAAGGAATTGCAATAATTCATAATTTAAAACTAAAGCCCACCACATTTATATGGCCGCAGGAGCTAGTTTTCCTGCAAGAGCACTCTTGCACAGTCAAAACTTCTCAACAACTGCATTCATACATAATTCTAAAACAAAATATGAGAAAGGGATAAAAATAAAAAGATTCAACAGAAGAACAACTATGTTGGGTCAGATAAACTTTATCTAGTGCAGGATCCCATCTCAGATAGTGGCCAACATTAAGTGTCTGCAGAATAGTATAAGGACAGAGAAGCACGCAGTGATACTATCATAGGCTACTCTCTCTGTGGTTCAGAGCCTTTGTATTTAACAGCCCTTGACGAATCTCTCTCCAATGAACTTGCACAGTTGTCCCTTGGACCAATATAAATTTTTTTTGGAATCTGCCATCTGACCATGCAGGTTGGTACCTTGTGCTGGAAGACACAGTGAACAGCTGATTCTTTTCATCCTCTATATGCCCCATATGATTTAATAGACCCGTCTTCTTCCAAGACAGTGAGGACAGCACAGAAGAGGAAAGGAAGGAGAAATGGAATGTTATTTCCACGCAAAGTGGCTGCAAATTACTCCCATTCCAGGTAAGGAGCCTTTTGCACCACGTCCAGGTGGTGATCTCACTACTGTCAGTGTTGAGAGTATTGTAATATGCTTTATTTAACCCTGGAAATGAACCTAAGACTGCAAAGGTATCAAAGTGTCACTAAAAATTAAAAAGCAGCACCTTTACAGACTTGTTTGTTATACAAAAAAGTTTAAGAATGTAAGGCAGGTGTGCCCCACCTCTTTTTATAGTTTTTTTTGCCTACTCAAGGAGTACTAAGAACATACGTTTTTTTAATCTGGCCTGAACACAAAGATCAACCCCCCTCCATGCAGACACAATCACAGCATGACCTGTTCATGCGCAGGAGGTCAGTTCAGCACTGCTCTCTGATCGTACAACAGGTTGGGGAAAAGTCCATGGTAGGGCACATTCTCCTGGTTTACCTCCTGAAAGTGCCTCTGGAGCAGCCACAACAGGAGACCATCACATATCTCCAGAGACGCTGAGCTGTTAAAGCTCTCGTACTCATCTCTGAACCTCTCCTGTGACCAGGAGGTGTGACCCTTCAAACAGTTAAATTAATAGTCAATGTAAAAAAATTATTGATATCACAGCTGAGTCCAGCCCACAGATTTCTGTGATACATTCCTTCCCTGAAAGCAGAGCTCTGTTTTCTTCTGTGGGCCAAACTCATCCTGTGTGTAACTCCAGTTTTGCCAACAGAATCACATCCCAGGACGAATTCAGCAACTTTCGATCAGCAGTTTTACAGCCTTTGGAGAGACAGACGTATTATCTTTAGGCACATACAAAACAAAACAAACAAATCATTTGCTCAGTTTGTGCTTTGTGAGTAATAATTATTATTTCACATGTGCCCTGATACTTCCAGATTATCACTTAATTAGCTAAATATAAATAGAGTAAACAATTGGTGCAAGTCCCACTGGAGACCGCCCTTGGCTCTCTGATGGATCCCCAAAAGAAAATCTGGCAACAGGAAAAAGACAGCTCTAACAGCCACCTGCTTTGGATCTGGCATGAGTAGATGGACAGAGGCTTTCAGGCTCTTTCAGGATGCTACCCTGCACAGTAGGGTATTAAAAACAGCAGCTGTGGTGTCAACATGGTTCTTTGGAGTGCTTTCAAGCCTTGTTTCTTCTCCTCAGAAAGAGTACATTTCAGGAGCTATAGATTAATTTCAAGAAGGTGCACTGTACAAAAAGTTTCCTTTATGCTATATACACTTAGAGTGGGATATTATTTTCACATATGTTACGACAGGCTGCAAGCTGCAGATGCGCTGTGCTCTTTTCAAAACCAAACAGGCTCCCACATGTGCAGCACTGCCAATACGGGTGCTTCCAAAGCCCTTGGTGCAGAAATACCACGGCCCCCTTTCTGGGGTCTAGTGGCAGTTGTTTCCTTGCAAACAGTCATTTCCACAGTTATAGAGAAGTAGATTTTAAACATGCAACTAATGTAATTTTCCACATTGGCCTGTTGCAAATGTCTACAAAACGAGTGCCTGGCATAGTTAAGGGCTCTGTGGCAGCCTTAAGGGAGTCAGGTCCTCTGATCACCACTACCTACCAAGCAAGCTTGAACGACTGAGAGGTCCTCAGCCCTCTGCCCAATACCTGCTTTTGTTACTCATCAACCATCAAACTGTGGCCAAAGACAGGAAGGAATAAAGATACCCTGTCAATTCTAGCTCTCTAGGCACCCTAGTCCCCGAGAAATATGGGTAAAAGAGGATGCAAAATGGAGCCCAGTTGAATAGGGTGAGGCTGGACTCTTCTGTGTTGCACTACAGTGAAAAGACAGGTGAAATTCAGTAGTGCCAAATGAGATTTGGCATTCTTTCTACTCTGTCACTCCACCCAAGGCTGAAGGAACACAAAACCTGTGGGTTGAAACACATGAACATACTTGTATGAGACCCTATCAGCTAGACGCGTTTCTCACCATTTTACAGGACAGGAAGATGGAGGTGTATGGGCATGTACTCAGAGTAATTCCAGCAATTTCCTTAAATCCATCCGCTTACACTAAATGATATTTTCTATTTGAAAACTTTGTAACATCAAACAAGAAATAATGGTTACTGAGAGCATTATGCAGAAGTCAGGGCCTTGTAGTGCGGCAGGCTTTCCAAGCGGATGTCTGTGCGTGTGCCTGCAAAAGAAATGCGCACACGTTAGTGGCAGAACAGACATGTGCCTGGTTACGAATCATGTCAATCCTTGGTCTTTTGAACCCACATAATGTCAGCACATAATTTCCCTCATGCAAATGTTTGCAGTTTAATTGCAGAAGTCTGGCCCTTGGTATTTTGGGAGTGAGGGATATGACACTTGCAGATGTACCGATAACATTGGAGAAGGCAGGAAAAAATGGAGATGGGGAAAACACACAACAACTTTTAAGTTTTTAGCTTTAGGAGACCTTCTACAATATCTTTCTACTCCTGTATGTAAAAGCTGGCAACCATAATAGGAACAGATTTTAATTGCTCTGTTCAGTGGTTTTTAGAAGGATAGCAATTTACTTTGTGTGCTGACTAAATGCAGTCTGAATTGATAGGTGCCCTGACAGAAACTGTCAAGCGACTAGATCATTCAGCACAAATATAGGTATTCAAAATTAGATCAGGACATTTTTGTCACTTGCTTTATCTCAAGTTGCTAGGACAGTGCTAATAAAGGGTTTTGAAATCCTCTCTGCAGCACAGCACCTAAATCACAGAGCAGTATTTTATTTTCCTTAATGAACGATTAATATTAGACAGCCAGCAGAGCAACACAGTGCAAACTCTCCTTCCCCTTCCATATTTCTCTGCTGTATGCACAACATGCGCAATAATGCACAAATGCTGCTATAGAGGAGGCCCACATGCACAGCCATGAACGTACCGCACTCCATTTCCCTCCTCTTAGCCCTTTGCCGGGAAAATGCGAGAAGCGGGTACAGCGTCAAGGTCTTCTCACTGCCAGTTTCCCCCCTCGGCCAGCTGGGAAGAGCAAGGGCAGGGGCGGAGGAGACGGCGAGGCTGGTCCTCATCTCCCCAGCAACAAACCTGCCACTTGGCTGACGTTCCACTTGAGCGGCCTGCCGGGACGCAGAGGAGCCTGTCCGCTCTCCGCAGGGCCTGCTGGTCACCCTCGCTCCACTGAGCTGGCGACCTGCTTTGCTGGTGTGAAACTGAAAATTAAAGCCACGGCAAACTCTTTTCTAAGTAAGCTGAATTAAGTAGCAGGTGGGAGCGCCTCGGAGCAGCTTCCTGTGATCAGAGCACTTAGCCGGCATCACCGCTGATAAGGAAGCGCAGGCGGCACTGCTTTTTATTCACCCTTTGTGGGCTTGATCTTATTACAGAAAACAAATTTACCAAGCATGAATTATCGCTACAATTCTTAATGCTTTGGCGAAGAAGAAAGTCAGATGGAGACACTAGTAAATATGCACGGCTGTGGGTGAGGATGCCTCTCCTCGGCACACTTTCTCCCAACTTTCAGCTATGAGCTGCTGCGAGAATTATTTCAAAAGACGGGCTGCAGAAAAAGGATCAATTAATCTGCCAAGCGAGTTTTCAAATCCATTCTCAATGCTGCTGATAGCTGGAGACCCCCTCCCTGTGCTTAGTAATTACCCCAATATTTCCTGCACGCTTGTTTAAATGGCTTACACTTGGGCTGCCTGTGAAGAAGAGCTCTCCCTCCGCCGATCTGAGGCAGGGGAGAAAGGCAGCTCGCCTTATCGCTCCGCTTCACTCCATCTGCAGCCAGCAGGGGGGCTGCCTAATCGTCGTCCCTGGGACAGGGGACGAGCAGGCTGGGGGACGCAGATAGATGTGACACCAAAGGAGACCAGGACTTTCCCACAGCGCCAGTGCCTCAGAAAGCTCATCATGCTCTCGCCGTTTCAAAGGCAAACGAGGAGCCCCTTTAAACCGGAGGCCTGTCCCTTAATTATACAAATGCAGCGATCAAAGTTATTATCTGTCCTTACAAAGGCCGTAGCTTTAATTGAATGATGTGTTGCTACCTTTGAGAGAAAGTGTTCAATCCTCCTGGAGAGCAAAGTGGCAGGAGGGGGGGAAATGGAAAAAAGAGAGAGAGCGAGAGGAAAAGAGCAAGAGGAAGAGGGATGGTATTTAACAAGCAGGCTGCTTTATATGGAAATGTAATGAATACAGTTGATAAAAAAAGGGAGAGACAAAAGTTGTGAAGTTTCAAGCTGTGAAAGAACTTCAAAGTGTATTCAAATGTCACATTGATTTTTCTTCAAATGTCTAAGTAGTAAGTTTTTCAAAAGAGGAATATGATCCCCTATTTTATCCACTAATGTTTTATCTACAAAAAGGGGAGAAAAAGCATAGTGTTTTCCTTCACATGATATAATCCCTATATTGGAAGTCTTTATCGTTTTTCCTAACCAAAGGTTTCTTCCCTGACTTTGAAAATTGTGACGTCTTCACCATAGTTGTGTTTTGTACATTTCACTCTGAAGAATTTTGGGTCTGAGACCCTGTTCTACATTGAGATTAATGGGGGTGGGCCATATCACGGTGGGACCTCATTACCACAGTGCTCCAAGCCAATGATAGTAAGACAATACTTCTTTTTCTGGGAAGAAATGATGGGACAGCTCTGGGAGCAATCTTCAAAGAGACATGAACCAACAAGGTTTTGTATTGTGGTGGCAATATGTTTCAGAGTGAGTAATTTCGTAGTCTTCCAAAGGTAGTTTTCAATCAGAGAGGCTACACTGGGAGCTCACTGCATACCAAACTCTGCTGAAAGCTATATAATTATAATACCAGAAGGAAAATATGAGATGAAAATAAGAATCAAACCAGATCACAATGGTTATATCTTTGTTCTGCAGTGCACTTGGCAGTCCTGGACATAGGTGTGAACCTTGGCTGCCTTCTGACCTTGCAGGGGCTGCATCGCCTTGCAGACTGGAGAGAAACCTGGATGCGAACAGCATAAGGAGCACTCCAGTGTATCTCTCACTTAGGATTATCAAGGCATTAAGATTGCATGAAGACCACAGAGTATACCTGCTTCAGGTGACTCACATGATTTGTTACACTTGGCAAAAGCAACTCAAGTCTTTGGGGAGTTTTTTTCTTTTTATATTTGTTTTGTCTAAAGATTTAGCTGTCTCTGAAAAAATCATGGAAATGGAACACATTCTCTTTACCATGTCCAGTTCCCTCGCACATGGATTTCAGTGCTAATACTATTAAATCCAAGCAGAACACGCTCCGATTTGTGTGGACAGTGGCCCAGAATTTGGATTTCTTACTTAAAGAGATTTCCATTTGGGCATCAGCTGGTAGTGGGAAGGGTGCCTCAGTTGGCTGCCTGAGATTGCTCCTTTGTGGAGGAATGCTAAGCCAAGGTGATATTGGGGCAATCTCAACTAAACCTCTGCCTGAGACTCTGTAGTTGTTGCACATTGCAGAAGGGCAGGCAGGTGTAAAATATAGCAGTGCTGTGCCAAAGTACTTGTGAAATAAGGGTTTCTTCAGCCAGAGAAAGTGGTAAGAGTCTGTCTTTCAGTGGTTATTTTGAACAGTAAAAAATACTGTTGTAGAATACAGAGTTTGTAGTGAAAAAAAAACATGTAGATACATTTCTAGTTGAGCTGATAGGATTTTTTTTTCAAAGACTTCAGTAGTAACACTCACATGCCCAGGTGGAGTTCTCCACTGCTTCTGCTGACAGCTTTGAACTCAAAATAACCATGGTTGAAATTCCTGCTATAGGAACAGTGCTGTTGCTGGCTCTGGGGCAGTCTTCCAGGATTGCTTGAGGAAAATTTTTGGTGGGGTCAGTATTTGCAAGAATCCCTTCTTCCCCAAGCCCTTGCAGTAGGAATAAAGCAAACTTTCAGCTAAATCCTCCTGGGCCAGCTGTAAATAATAGATCCAGTCCTTCCACACAGGGATTCCAGCATACTTTCTACGGGGGCTTAGGCGCTATCTAATGCAAGTACAGATGGGAAACATGAGCATCCTGAGCCAGGGCTGAAGATGTGATGCCTAAAAGAGACAAAACAAATGTTAGGAGTGAGGTTTTGCAGATAGCCTTGATAGCTACTCCTCCTGACAAGGATCTGGTGGGACAGAATGGATGGAGCCAACGTGAATGAGACCTAAAGAGAGGAAATCCAAATGAACCAAGTAGGTATCACAATGATGCTGGGGAAAAGAAAAGAATAATTTATCTTTCCCTGTCAGAGCATTCAGATGAATGAATAATCTTTTAAAGCTGTCAGTCCTCTTTGGCTTTTTACACAGCTCTCAGCAGCTTTTTGTTGAGTGTGCCCTCCTCTTTTGTGACTGCTTTCACTATCTCTGCTCACAATTCTGTTTCTGTAAGTGGCTCACGTAACAATAATCAGTACGGTTTTCTCAACAGGTGGCTCAAGCCCCAGGAATTTCTGACACAACTAGAGATAAAATATGAATAATAATAATAATAATATTAATGATGATGATGATGATGTAATTCTTCATCTCTATATGGAAATACCAATTTGTCTTGCTCCTGTTTTGCAATAAAAATACCCACATAAGAAAACAAAAATATGCCCTTCTTGTGCCACATTTTCAGTTACCTATGAGATAATTCACACAAACTTCACAGGGTAAGGTTGGTTTGTTTTTTAAATTCCACTGATGAAAAATTTATCCAAATCAGAGCTGGATGCACCAAATTTCCTATGGTTGCTGGCTGAGATAAAGGATTCTTTTGGAAGCCACGGAGAAGAAAGGGCTGCAACCAGACCTAAGAATCTTAACTCACTCATGCTTCACTTACAAGGTTTATTTCCTTCACCTTACCTCTTGTAAAGTAAGCACATTGCATTTTAAGGCAAAATAAAAATCTTATCATGACAGACATTACTACTGCAGGTTTGGACACCTGGAGTGATAAAATCTTTCCCTGCTCCCTCCCCAGACATTAGTTCCTGTTAACTTTGGGAGCCTTCATTCACAGTATCCAGCTCAGTAATAGCAAACTCTCCATCCAATGAACCCCTCTTCTGGAGACTCCCTTCCAGAAGTTTAAAAAAAAAATCCTGGAAAGGTAGAGCCATTCAGTTATAAATTTTTCTAGACTGGAATTTCCTACTCAATTGCGGCTGTTTTTCTTCCAAAGATTTCTCTCACGCTAGAGAGTCATTATTTACCTCTGTGGGAGATGCCACGGTTTGGTCTAAAATTATAATAATCTAACACTTGGACTATAGTCAGATTGTTAGTAGATTTCCTTGAAGCTGAGATTAAGCTCATCAGGCTGCAATTCTTGAAATTGATCTTTTATTCAGTTAAAAAAGAACAATAACTTTTATTCTAAGTAGAGGCTGGATTTTCCCTTTTAAAGGGAACAGCTGCTATTTTTAATGATTTATTGCCAGTATCTTCCCTGTTTCGCACTTTATTTCTTTCAGAACCCCCCGATGAATACCATCTGGTTCAAGTGATTTACTACGCTTGCATTTCATGAGCTGCTCCATGACATCCCAAATTAAGACAAGGAAAATATAGTCCGAGTTTCAGGAAAATCTTTCTGACAGATCTATTAGACTATGGAGTAATCTTTCAGTGGGAGTCTCATTGTCTGAGACATTTATAGCAAGACTGGACAAAGCATTGGTAAAATATACTGCAGGGGACAATTCTGCATTAGCAGAAGGACAGAGTAGATATATGGCTCTGAAATTGAGCTGGTCAGAAAAAATTTTAAGGGAATCATTTTCTGGCAAAAAATATGTTTCTGACAAAACTAAAAATAATTTGCTAAACTGTGTTGATTTTGCTGAATATTACTTCAAAGAGAAAAAAAGGGGTTGAATTTTAATGTCAAAATGTTGTATTGCAGTTTTTTCTGAATAAAGAATTTCATTTTTTCTGTGAAATATTTATCCCATTTCTGTACTACATTCTGAAACAGAAATCAAAATAAACACAAAATACTTGCAGTAATTCAAATTTACTATTGTTCCCTGTAGAATTGTACTTCCTAGAGAAATACTGAAAAGTGTAGTTTTGTTCCAGCCAAAAATGAAAGCAAGTAAGACGTATCATGTAGCTTCACCACTGAAAATTGCCTTCCAACACACTTTTGAAAGTTTTCCATGGCAAACATCATCTCTTTATGTTCCACATTTATGACATGTTTCTCTGCATTTGGCCTTTCCCTATGTCATTTCAATGCTTAGTGCCTCAGTTCCTTCCAGATTAAAGGAAGAGTAACTTTGCTGTGAGAAGCAGAACTGACAGGCACTTCATAACAGCTTATATTTTTACTGGTGAATATCTTTCTCATTCCCTGTGGCTTCACTTCTTTATTGTCCTCAGGTTGCTTTGCAGTTTGGTTCTGCTTTCATTGATGTGCTTTATCCTTCCAGCTATAATATAATTGGAAATCTTAATCACGGTTGAAATCACTCTAAAGACAGACATGGAGAAGCAGTCCAACTCTGAGGTGGATTGGATATTTTTTCTAAAGCTTAGCTGGTCACAAAAATTCCTGGGAACCTTTCTTCCCTCCTCAAGAGTGGGAGACAAATTACAGGTTCCTTTAATAAACAAACAAACTTCTGAAAGTGTCAAAGCCTCATATTTACTTTTGATGTCCTGGGATCTGCCCAGTGCTTAATAGCTCTGAAAACTGCTGTCCTTAGAAGCAGAAAGTGTCTATATTTGAAGACCATCAGTCGCTTCCTTTTTTGAAAGGAAGCAGCTTTCTGAAAGTGATTGATCTATGGACCCTATTACATATTCTCCTCCATTAATCACTATTTGAGGCCCAATATCTTCCACGACCTAAAACAAGAATCTGCAAAAAGCAAACACACCTTGACTCTCACTTGATATTCCTCCTACAATGAGACTTTTTCCCTTTTCTCACAAAAATTTTCTCTTCTGCTACCAAGAAAATGTTCCCCTGCTACTGGTGGCAAACTACCTTTGCTGTCTCTAACAAGCCCCGGGTGCTTCCCACACACATCTTGCCTCCTGGGAGAGGATCTGAAAGACAGGAGGGTTTTCTTCCTGCTCTGTGGGATCCATCTGTGTTCCCATGGAGGACTGGAAGAGTGAAGCATTCCCGTCCCTCTCTGCAGAATCAAGCCTATAGGCAAATACTGCTCTTCAGCAATGCCTTAGCAACTGTATGATCATAGCTTATAAAGGTAAGGTTGCTAAGGTCCTCTAGCTACCATCTGTAGTTTTAAGGATCTTCACCCACTCCTAAGCTTTAACATAGTAGAAAGGTAGATGCAAACAGGGCATCTTCTGGCACTGCCTCCTATGTGTATAGCGAGCCTCTTCTGCTCCTCATCAGGAGATACAGGGTTTTAACAAGGTATGGGGAAAGAAGGTGCTCAGTGGCCCTATTTAACTGCTTTTTATCAAAGAGAAAACTGAGAAACAGCCACCTAGTAGCTCCCATGGCCTTGAGAGAGAAACTCCCCTGAACTAGAGCTGCAGCACAGAAGGGGGAAGAAGGTCTCTGAGTTCTTTTACAGGCAATAACTTTGAATAATAATGTCCCATGGTTTATTTGATGGGAAGTGAGAGAAAAAGGAAAGTTCCAGAAAGGCAGAAAGAGGTAAGAAACATGATTGAAATTTTCTGAAAGATTTCTTGACATAATGCAAATAGCCACGCCAGTCTGCAGGGAAACGTTTGTTTCAGCTTCTTCTGTAGAATCTGCTGAAGGAAAGAGGGACTTAACTGTACTTAGCACAACATAAACACACCACTCCCACACATTCTCAACACCTTCCTGGATTGTTTTAGGCAATGTTTTAATTCACCACATAGCTTTTTTTCTCTGTATTTTGCACATTGAGGAGAGGTGAAACACCTCGTTGAGGTGTGAAAACAAATACATTGTGCTTGTATATACTCATGTAAACCTTTTGCATAAATACAGCTGAGATGATTGATTTTGGCCCTTGCTGGGAAGGAGTGGTCCTCCTTTGGTTGTTGGGCATTTTCCTTGCAATTTAAAACCTGATGTTCAGTGCCTTTGTCAGTAAGGGATACAGGAAGGCCTATGTCTCCCTCTCAGAGGCTGGGGTGAGGCAGACCAAGGCACCACTGCCATTTCAAAGGCGTGCTGACTAAAGAAGACTTTAACTCACATTTCTACATCACGTTCAGTCCTGTAATGGTGAAGCAGTAAAAATGATGCTGTACTGGTTTTTACCTTATGCTTTCAGTTTCAACATCAGAATTAAGCAAATAATAATAAAAAAAATCTAGTCAAGAATAAATCTGTAAGTTACTTGTAGCATAAATAGTGCAGTTTGCCCATCATGAAATATCTGTGCATGTCTGTAATAAAAATAAAGTGTCATTAATCTGCTCATTTCAATCCCCTTATTCAGATCCAATATTTGATAATTAGCTTTAACTCCTCCTAAGATGTTACTCTTGCTCACATCCATCCACACACTAAAATGCCTGGCATTTAATAGCAAATACTGATCTTCTGAGGAAAGAACTAAGCTCATCTGCTGGACAAGCATTTCCACTGCTATATGGGAATTAAAATATTTCAGATTCTTGTAGCCTTGCACAATTATTTCAATCCTCAGTTAATATCAAGGATTCTTTTTTAAGGGACATTAAACACACATACATTCGTATGTTCCAATTTTTTGTCCAGAACATGCTTTCATGAATTTCAGAACATGAATTTCAACACTTCCAGATTAAATATCATCACATACTGAAATAGTAATGATTAGCAAAGTGACCAGGCATACAAGTAGCACTCGAGTAAGAGAGGAATAGTTTAAAGTATGTTTCAGAAGTTTAGTCAATGGATCAGGAAGCATATTCTTATTTCACCTTTGATTTAAAACATATAAATGAAATCACTTGCCACTCTACCTATGCAAAAGCAAAACTGAGGCAAACATTATCTATTTCACTGAATCTCCATTAGGAAGGTTAAGTTTCCTGTGAAAACAGTGCAGAAGTATAATTGACCATGTTACCTCCTAGCTTAAGGGGCTAAATTATTGCTATATCAAAGAGGTCAAGTTTTAAATAACAGTGGCTATTTCAGATTCAGGCAATGCTATTAAAGTTAAAAGCAGTTATAATGCAACTTAATGCCTTTGCCTGTTTTATTTACATTTTATTCCTAGCATGTAACACCTTCTAAAACGGTTAGAGAAAAATAGCCACCTGAAGGCAAAAAGGAATTTCATGATGATCTCACTTTTAATTTTTTAGCGTCAGATGGTTAGATTCTGACACTTTTATTTGCATTAATGCCTTAGTCCATAAATACTTCAACTAATTTTGACTGTAGTATGTCTTTGCCTCCATAAAATAAAAAGGATGGGAATCTGGCTTTTAAATTCCGCATGGAAAAAAAATCTCACTGCAGCTTATTCTGGATTACATTTACTAAATGATGTTTTCTATCTCAAAAGTAACAAGAGAAAAATCATTCTAAATCTTCCTTTGGTGAGCAGATGGGTCTTTAGATAAATAGCTGACTCAATAAGTGGACACACTGTCAGTAAAGCATTATTTTTGGATATATGCCACCTAACATAACAGCAGTATTTTATTAGAAAGCTAAAATACTCTTCATTGACACTATAGAGGAAGTGAAAATCAAATGAGAATGTTGTAACCTACCTGCAACTAGCCATTGTATTGACTGATTGTCAATAACGCAAACAAAAAACAGAGTGCTCAACAAGTAGCAGGCATAATTCTGCCCACTTCCCACTCCTGCAACTCCAACAAATCTGTGAAGTTGCTGCCAGACTAATGGGAAGGGAAAGCCAAAGATGAAACAACTCCATTATGTATCTTGTTCTGAAGTCAATTAATATGGAGTGGCAGCATACAAGTAACCTTATTTGTTTTATTTATGAGTTACTTGTCTCAGGTCTCACCTTCTAATAGGAACTTAGGCCGGTGCCTCTAAATACATGGCTTCTTGAAAGTGAATGTTGGTGCTCCTGAGAGATACTGCAATTTGATTTCTAACTCCAGGTCACAGGACTATCAAGTGAGTTTCTATTTTCCCAGTTTTCTGGGCAAGCAGGTCGGGGGGGCTCCTGTGAGGCTGATTAAACTAGACAAAAGTGGAACATGTTCTGGTATGGATAGAAATTCATGCTTGAGAAGCAGAGTGTTAAAAGTCAACATTAGTCCAAATAGTCTGGTGAGGGGTGGAAAAGCTGGAATGTTACCTGCTTAAAAGAACATTTCCATTACTATAAATCTGTAGTTTCATATACACAGAAATACTATAAAATGCCTATTGGAATATTTTCATGCCCCATTCAGATTCATTATCCCATTTTCAAATGCAGTGTTAAAACTGGTGCATTAGCTGAGGTCATTACCGTACTGCTATCTGATAATTTCAGTGCTTTCACTAATTAAAATGATGGCATTATAAAAGAAGAAACCCGTTTTGTGAGGCTCAACGGCTCAGAATCAAAATGGTCATTCCAGGTTGCTTGCAGAGAGCTTCTGGGGAGCAGGAATTACACATCCATGGCTGCACGCTCCTGCCACCTCCCCTGAACTGGGCTGCCCTTGCTGAGCCTAGGGGCACAGCTCCTCCTCACCACCAGGAGAGTCACAGAGGTGCAAGTATAAACACATCTGCAGAAGCTGATGTCCCAGGTAATAGAGAAATGTTGGTAACCAAACATTTGCTGTTTCACCTTTTCAGGGGAAGGACAGCTTTAGAGAAGCCACCTGTTTCTTGATTTCTGCAATTTTTTCATGTTAGACACTGGTAAAACCCTGTAGACCACTTCAGATTAGCTGGCCTTCCTAAGACCAGTCTCGATGTTCAATATCTTTAAACATTTTTGGACACTGTGTGAATAGATTTTTCAACAGACATAGAGAGATGTTTTGGGTTTTTTAAATATTAGGGAAAAAATTAACTGAGCTATTTTTTCAGTAGCACTGGGGTAAAATGAGGAAAAAATGCTAACAAATGTTAAGAGCCCATTAGAAGATTCTCCTGGGCACCACTGTCCCCTATGGGTACCAGAAGGCAATAAAACAGTTCACACTAAACCCCATGCTAAATTGGATTTTCTTGAAAAATTCCACACTGAACTTTTTTAGAATACAAAATTACTTTTCCTCCTTGCAGCATGGTTGACAATAAAACACCAAGTTTTAACATTGTGTAAAAATAGTTATTTTCCAAATGCTTCTGACATGCTGCTGTTTCAAAATCTACTAAAGGTTATTATGAAATGAGATTTATGCATTAAGTGATCTGATTGGCAGTTATGACTTAATAGCTAGATATTTATGATAGAAATAATAATGTAGGTAAGATATAATTAGACTCAACTTAGCTTTACAGAGAAAATAATTCCATTATGGAATTAATTTTTTAAAGCTTCCCAGACAGAAGAAACAGATATGATATGAACAGGAAAAAGACTCATTGGGTTTTAAATGTATTTTCTTCATGAGAAGTTATTGAAGCAGAACATGAACAGGGCTGTTGCTAGTTTCATGAAAGAAATAATGAAAACGTAGTTCAGATCTTACTTTTCAAGAAGATCATGGTCTACCTTCTACTCTTTCTCTGATAAGTTATATCAAGAACACGAAAACTCCTATGTTGGTTGCATTATGGTCACATGTTGGTCATATATTATTTTATATAGAAAAGTCCTACAGTGTTTCAGAGCAGATTAGAGAACATGCACAGACACCATGCCACTTAAAAAAACCAATCAGTAGAATTGATTTTCATTGAGCTGAATACAGTTTTAATGGCTGACATCAGAAATGTAATTTAATATGAATCAGAACCTCATAATTTGGTTTATAAGTAAAGCCACACCTTCACTAGGGGACAGATGTAGATGATTTTCTGATAACTGCTTAAGTAAACTTGAGTTAGGCAGCAAGAAGATTTACTTAAATCGTAGAATCACTTAGGTTGGAAAAGACCTTTAAGAACATCAAGTCCGACTGTTAACCTAACACTGCCAAGTCCACATTAAACCATGTCCCTAAGTGCTACATCTACATGTGTTTTAAATACCCCCAGGGACGGTGACTTGACCACTTCTCTGAGGAGCCCGTTCTAATGCTTGACAACCCTTTCAGTGAAAAAAAGAATCCTAATATCCAATCTAAATCTCCCCTGGGACAACTTCAAGCCATTTCCTATTGCTTGTTACTTGGGAGAAGAGACCAACTCCCTACCTCACTACAACTCCCTTTCAGGTAGTTGTAGAGAGCGATAAGGGCTCTCCTCAGCCTTCTCTTCTCCAGACTAAGCAACCCCAGTTCCCTCAATCGCTCCCCATAATTCTTGTGCTCCAGACCCTTCTCCAGCTTCATTACCCTTCTCTGGACATGCTCCAGTGCATCAATATCCTTCCTGTAGTGAGAAGCCCAAAACTGAACACTGTATTTGAGATGCAGCCTCACCAGTGCCAAGTACAGGGGAAGAATCACTTCCCTGGTCCTGCTGGGATGCTGTTGGCCTTCTTGGAGAGAACCCCGTACTCTAACATGATATCTAATTCTGATGCTACTGTATATTTAGCTAGTACAGAGTGTGGGGAATTTTTCTGGGTGGTTTGATTTGCTTGTGTTTCAGCAACACATCTAATCTGATAAAAATATTGCTGTGGATTTCTTCGAGCTTGTATACTTGGAAACATTTTCCCACCAGCTACGGAGCAAATACAGTTTATTCTCTTAAACCTATGTCAGTATGATTCCTCCAGATGGACTCCAGCTCTATATAACAAGGAATGGGTCTGCAGTAATGACTTTGATTTAAAAGCTCTGTTTCATAACCAACTCTTAAATCACCCACTATCCAGAATTAGATATTTTTATTACAGACGGCGTTAGCAGTTATGGGTCAAAGAAAAGGATGGGATCCAAAGAGAGTCAGGAGTCAATTAGACATAAAGATACTGTTGCAGATGGTGGACTTGCATAAGTCTTCTATGCAATAACAGATATGACAAGAAAAGCATGGTAAAATGTTAGTATGGTGGATAAGGTTCTAGGAAGCAGGAAAGACTAGAAAAAGAGGGAAATACAATTTAACACTAAAATTAGTAAGCTATTATTTTGACAGGCAGAAAAGAATAATTCAGGAACACTGAGTGGATTGATGTGCCCCACTGACATGAGAACATTGTGGCACTGAACAGAAATTTTGATCCTTGAACTGTGGAAGTGAAAGATGGCTGACAAAAGATGACTAGAAGAGAGGAAGAGATACCAGGCAAGGGCTCCATGGAAACAGAGCAGCAGACCACATCATTTATATCAGTTTCTTCTGACTGGCTGTTGTAGTACCCCAAGGCTCTCAAACTTTGAAAGCTCCAGGCTCCTGGCTTGGGGACACAGAATCACAGAATCTCAGGAGTTGGAAGAGACCTCGAAAGATCATCCAGTCCAACCCCCCTCCCACAGCAGGATCACCTAAACTGGTTCACACAGGAACACGTCCAGACGGGTTTTGAATGTCTCCAGAGAAGGAGACTCCACAGCCTCTCTGGGCAGCCTGTTCAGTGCTCTGTCACCCTCACAGTAAAGAATTTCCTCATGTTCAGACACACCTCAGCTGTGTCTGGACTCTGCACTGGACCAAGAACCCAGGCATGGATCAGACTGCTCTAGCACTGAGGGCAAGGTGGCAGAGACATTGTAAGGATACCTAGGTACACATCCCAAAACCAGCCTCAGGACTTGTTATTAGGTATTTGATTTGAACAAGGTGGGGACCAGGACCCTGTGGTGGGTTGCGCTCCTTTCCAGTCACTGTGTTTGTTCCCAGCAAAAAACAGTTGGAAGTTAAAAAGAAACTGCTTGAGAAAGCAGCTCAACTTCTGATCTTTAGTTTATGTTTGCTTGCGACCAAGATTCTCAAAGGAAAACTTGTATCTTAAAACTTTAATTCAAAAGCTGCACAGGACTCTTAAATATATTCAGTAAAGGGGATAATGTCAATATCAACAACATTTAGAAGCATTATGACTAGAAATTGGTATGTTCTTTTGAAATAAGTGGTTCTCTTGCCAATTTCTAACTGAAACATGCCCTAAGACCGTGCATTTTATGGGAGTGACAAAGTTAATTTTTATACAAGTTTCCATTAAGTGATACCATTTCATTTATGGAAATGACAGCGGAGTCTACTTTGTTTGTTTGCAAACTGTCTTTGGTATTATCTGTCAAACCTCAATTAAACATACTTTGGTATCATATAAAAAGTGTGCATATGCACCAACTAAGCAGAAGAGTTAATTAGCTGAAATATGCCAGCTCCACACCAAGGGAACTATGAATATTCATTGGCTCGGTTACACAACAGGTAATCAACTATTCTGTTTATGAGTTATGTCAATAGTACCATCAGTTACTGTGTATTTTCTCAGAAAGTGATTTTTAAAAAAAACATTCTAAGCTCACACTTCAGGTCTTCTGAGAAGTATACACACACATACACACCGTATGTTTGTATTTAGAAGTGTGTATATGTATTTACATATCTGAAATTATTCTAGAGGTTCTGAACATCAGTACACAGCTAAAAATGTCAGAGTGCATGTGCTTCTTAAAATGTCATACCCTACATGGGTTCAGCACATAGAAACTGGACCTGGCAGCTCACACTGAGTGCTGTTCATATGCTCAAGGCTCAAAGCTGTGAGTATGCAGCACCTCACGGCACCACATTTTGT
Source organism: Mesitornis unicolor (assembly GCF_000695765.1). NCBI lineage: Eukaryota > Metazoa > Chordata > Aves > Mesitornithiformes > Mesitornithidae > Mesitornis > Mesitornis unicolor. Next base: position 79,391 of record NW_010183800.1, read on the forward strand.
TCAAGCCCATGGGACATGTACGCAACTGGACTCAATGCATGCAGAGCCAGTATGTGTGAGAAAAGACACCCCTTCAGGCAAAAAAGGGAGTAAGAAAGTAGAGCACACTGGAGGAAAAATAAGATCTAAGGCAGAAGTGAAGAACTATCTGAATTTAAAAAAAACAAACCAATCTAAAATTTTGCTTTGGTTATGGTCAGTCTATACAGACAGAAGTCATATCTGTATTCACCCTTCATTTCCTGCAGCTGTGATCTAAAAGCAGCTGTATTATCCTACAGCTCTTCTGAAACTTGTCATCATTTACTCCTGTATGCCACCACTTATGGTTGCTATGCGTGAAAATGACCACAGAAGATGACAGAGAATGAGTCCCTACATCTCCCTAGAGCTCACCCATATTTCTTTGGCATTTTCCTATGATAACCTTTAGTTTCTAACTACTCAAAGCCCTAGTGATTAAGAAGTAAATTGCTTGTAAGGAGATGCTTTGCATCACTGAACTGTTCTGACAGACAATTACTGAAAGGCCTTTGCAAATTCCCAGTGGTGGCCAGTGTATTTCTCTTCCCATGGGCATCTGCAACACAGCTTCAGGGCTGTGGGAAAAGGGCACACACAGGAAAGCAGAAGCTGTGACAGAACCAAAGCAAGTTACACCCAGAGGACTGGTGGCTGTGAGCAAAAATGACCAGGCAAAACCAATCCCCGGTCTATACATCAATACAACCGCTATCGTGTTGTTAGCTCTCATATAGATATGTAAATATTTATTGCTACTTCTATAGAATAAGGTCACTTGTCTTCATAAATTGTGAACAGGTACACAATCAAATTGTGAATGTTCATTTTCATACTTACCATTATACCAAAAATGCAGTGTTATTAGCATCTGTTTTATAGAGTCCTTATTGTGAACCGCAGAGATAAATGTTACTGGGTCTCTCTAATAATTCTTAGGAAAGATGTAAGTCAGGGTACCTAGTAAGTTCCCTAAATATATAACAGAAATACTGTATGATTTTTAGGATTCTTCCCAGTTTGAAGATTAGTGAAGTGTGCATCATAGTTCCTTTAATGGCAGGAATCATTGTGTTTGCAAATCAATTTCTTGCATTATGGCAATCAGGCTTTGTTGAACCAGCTATGGTTTCCCAAGTCTTAAGGAACAGTAAGAAGAAAAGTGCATGTAATTATGCAATTGAAAATATTATGGTATCTATGGGAGCAGAAATAATGGTCCAGAAGAAAGCTTTAATTCTAGCACTCCTTTAATTTTGAGAGATTGCTGTGTATGGACAGGTCAGAGGAAGAGAAGGGTGTGTGGCATTTCACAGGTTTTAGAAAAACCAAGCCGTTCTCCTTCACACTGCCTGACCTTGGCTGTGGCTTCACAGGACCACAGACAGGCTGAGGTTGAAGAGACCTCTGGAGGTCACCTAGTCCAACCCCCCTGCTCAAGGAGGGACACCTAGAGATGGCTGCCCGGGACCACATCCAGATGGCTTTCAAATATCTCTACGGATGGAGACTTGACACACAGTTGCTTGCCATTTTGGCTAATAGCACAACTGACAACTGTGTAACATGGTTGTGATCTTACATGTGGATCAACACTGTTCTGTAATGAGAACAATAAATATTTCATTATAGCAAATGAAAGCAATGGATAGAAATGGGAATCTGTGGCTGATGCTCACTACAGGGGGTCTGGTGAGTACAGACACTTCTGCTCATTTCCCCAGACTTTGATCTGTCTCCTTTAGGCTTACATAATTCATACCTCGTAAATCTACAGCCTATATCCAGCCTTTCACAGTCCCTCAGATCCTTGCATCCAGCTTCATTTTCTCTTCTCTTTCAATTTGCTGCTTCTTTGCCCTGAGTCTAGACTGACTTCCTTTACAGCCAGACACAAGGTAGTCTCACAGATGTTGTCATGACTGCTTACCACTGGTTTCTGGCTTGCTTTTTTTCTTAGCTGGTCAGTCTTCTATCTGGGTGCGATTTCATCTTTTTGTTTCCCCAGTCCTAACATTTCGTTGATACTCTGTATGACACCTGCTTATCTTCTCCTACCATTATTCTCATGTGCATTTTCTCTATTCATCTAGCTTCTGTCCTGATTAGATTTTCTGTGTCCTACACAAACACTCACACTCAACAAAAACCCAGTCCCAGATTATCACAGTTTCTCTTCCTACATCATTTTCCTTGACTCCAATAACGGATCCTTTTTTTCTAACATCTTCTGTGATACCTTGTTCTTAGAAAGATCTTAATCCTGAAGTTGGAACAGATCCAGCATTTTCAAAAACAAATTTCTGAAGCACAAGTTTGCAAAAGCTTATAACCACAGTCAGCTTGTCCTGTACCACATTTCTCCATGCCCTCAGTTGTGCTGGCACAACTCCTTATGTTAACTCCTACATGTTAAACCGGATCACTGAAGCCTCCAACACAGAAGTGGTTGGCTGATTTGACATTTATCCCAAGATATTCAAAGAGAAATGTGATCAACATAGAAAATTTTTATCTCCATACTGAAGAAATTAAATCTTAAAACCAGATGAGAATGTTATTTTACAGTGCATGGACAACCTTAAATAAAAATCCCCACATGATACCTAGTAGGACAGGGCACAATTCATAGAGTCTTCTCTTTGCTGTTCATTCAACAGTCCTGACTTTGCTGTAAAGCAAATCTATAGTTTAATGGTACAACCTGAAATGCTACTAAATCTCCTGAAATAACAGATTAGTGAACCAAGGAACATCTACAGAGTGCATGGTCTGTTGCCACTCAAGAAGTAGCATGAGACCTGTTCTTTTGCAAATATGTATTTTTTGGAGTACGTGCTTGATCTCAAATGATGTGGAAGAGATCGTATGCATTTTCTGGTTTCATGTTTGCACAGAGGAAAATATCATCAAAGTAGAATACAAACTGAGAATTTGTGCTAGGAGGTATTCTGTTTGCCTACACAACAGAAATGAACTGTGCACAATGCTCATGATGGTGTTTGGCCTAGACAAAACCCCTGAATATTAAGAGATTACTGAGAAAAATAGAAAGGACTTCAAAGACAGGAACATATCACTGCTGTCTGAGCTTACCAAACAGACAACATAAGCAATGATTAAAATGCAATTTTTCAAAAGAAAAGATGAACAGTAATTGCTTTTTTTGCCAAGTCAGGAAAAGCCCTTAAGGGCTTGAGATAATCCACTGATATGGATGAGAATGCAAACTATTTGTTACCTTACAGGCATCTGTTGATCACAGCAGATGAGAAGATGAACCAGTGTTTACATCTACCTATTCCCAAATGTGGATGAATGCTAACTTTATTCTCAGTTTCAGAAGAGCTAAAGACTCAGCAAAATTGATCACTGGATGCAATGATATTCTGGTGATGCTTGTGTTTTCATCAGAAATTCTAAAAACCTTCTAAAAAGATAAGGAAAACCAAAAGAGGAAAACATACTGCTGGATTTAATAGAAGGAGGCACCGTTGACCAGCCAAGGAATTTAAAGAAGTATGAATTCTCTAATGAATTATGAATTAATTTATACTGGACAGATAAATTATAGTGGAAATTCATATGAATTATGAATTTCCATATAGTGGAATTATGAAATTCCATATAGTGGAATTCATATAAATTAATTTATACTGGACAGATAAATTATAGTGGAAATTTTTAAGTATAAAAAAAGAATAAACCAAAGAAAACCCATCCACCAAAAAAACCCCCAGTAAACAACTAACTCCCTTCCCTTCCACCCCCAAATTCCCACACACATGCTGGTATTTTCCAATGCATTGTAACCAGGTGTTCTAATTTAAAAAGGGATAGCAATTTTCACTTAGTAATTTTGTATTTTAAAGAGCCATTTAACACTGTACGTTCATTTGCAATGAACATCCTACTCATCTTCTGTGTAAGTTGCAGAACCTAAGTCATTCATTGTGTGGTAAAGTCCTGTTTGCTAAGCTTTGTCCCAGTTTCTCTGTAAACAAGTATACACTGTGTACCTGTATTTAAATCAAAGCTATATTATGATGAAATTTGATACATAACATTACAGATGCTTTGCATACTTCCTCTTTCCTGTAGTTTCTAGCATTGGGGTCTCCGTAATCCTGTACACGCTCATCCTATTTCAACGGTTTCTTCTCGCTTCTCTTTTAACAAGGCTTCTCCCATAACTATTCATCTTAATTTCCCACTCCGCTCTTGTCTCTTTTCTCGAGTGGCCATTATTTACCTCTCTTGTTGACATTTATGTATCCTTTATGTATCCTACTTATTAGAAAGAAGGCCTGCCTCTATATCTGGGTTTGGGTGTGTGATGGTGTGTGTGTATGCACACATGCATACATACTTGCCTGACTCACCCAGCCCTTTTAGAAATAGATGCAGGATCTTTAGAAAAAGTTAGTGACATATCATAAAAGCATTTCCTTTAAAATGTTTCAATCTATCGTCAGTCTTATCCATATGATCTTGCTTTGTCAAGCAGCACATAGACAGCCCTCTGCTGAAAACATATGCACACGGAAAGAGATACTATAATCTGAAAATCAGTTGTAAGAAAGACAACTAGATCAAAGCAGGATTAAAATTTCTCACAGACAGATAAATCAGCATAATTAGATCGCCAAACAGTTTCCCACCCTTTTTCTGCATAGTGAAGCATGTTATTATTTTCTTTTGTTTTTCTTGCAGAGACCTTTTTGCTATTATGACAGTATTTAACAAATACTTCTTTAATGCCTTCTTGGAATTTGGTGAAAAAGGAGATTAACAGATAAAGGTTGGAGAATAGACATAAACAGGCTGTTCCGTACTTTGGGAACTGTAGTTCAATGGTTGCATTTAGACAAGCATTTTTATAACAACGAGCCAAGCTACCAGTGTAGTACTGGCATCACTGTATGAACTTGAAATAAAAGAATTTAAATTCAAGAGAAAATATTGTTAATGAGGAGTAACATGGTTTTTCTCTGAGTTAAAAGTTGACTCTCCCATTACAGAATATCACAAATGTGCTGAAATGAATCCCAAGTAATGCATCTCTTTGTGATTATTACAGTCATTTAATTCACCATTTCTGTCAGGTCTTTTCCTCCTATTAGGAATTATTAATAACTCACATATAATTTCACACAGCTTACGTTTTCTACAAGGTTGGCTGATCTGCACATCATCTTCTAACTGAAATGCTTACACTGCTGAAGGGAAAGAAAAAGAAATTTCCTTCAACTGCACAGAGACTTGTTTACAAACTAAAAATATATTCTAATTAGATTCCTATAGTGAAAAATATAAAGCAAGCCTGAACTTGAACTATGTAGGTACACCTGGAATACAATATAGGGTCTGGAATGGAATATATAGAACTTAATGTAGCCCTGTAGTGGTGTAGTCTTGTAGTGGGCTGAGTCGAAAAAGAGCCTCAGGTATCGGTGCACTTAGAGCTAAATCTAGGGATACGGTTAAAGAGGGAGAAAGCTGGAAAAAAGTACAATTTTGTTTTGTTGTTATTTTAAAATGCTTCCTAGTTAAAGGCTTTAAGGATCATTTCGGAAAAGCTTGCCTCTGAGTTATACTACCTCAAAATTATAAATGGTTTCAATGGAGGAGCTGGACAAAAGCTGACTGCCAAAGTTTTGTTCCCAGTCAGAAATGCCAATGAAGTACACTCAGTTTTGCCTTTAGTGGCATGCAGAAATAACCCAAGAATTTGAGAATATCTTTCCTGCCCAAAGCCTTTTTCATATTAGACTGATTCCAAATGGTTGATTCAAAGAATCTGAACATTGAAAAAAAAATTAGGTTTGGTCCAGGTGTGGATCATTCAAATTTAGGAATGCTAGAATGGCAGATTTTTTTTGTCCAGTAGATACACTAAGCTGGGATGTAGGGCTGAGAGGCCAGCACTACTGATCTATAGTGGGTTTGCTGTGTAGCTTTTCCCCCCAGTGGGACAGGGGTTCTGTGTGGAAGCAAGGTGCAGGCGTTAACCTGACCTATTGGTTTGCACTGTCTGTATAATACTGCTCAGATATAAAGTAAGTGGACACAAAGAGACAGGAAAAGTATAGTAGGTAACATTTATACTTATCAGTGTATATCTCCTATGGAGCCTGAAGTGTGGATGAGCTTTAACATTACCAGGTAACCCTGCAGCTATTTTGCTGTGCCGTTATTGGCAATATTCACAGGAAAGTATTATCTAAGGTAAGATTTACGGAGATAAAGAAAAGGAGTTTAATCCACATAGGAAAATACACTAAAAACTTGCAGAAAATACAGAATATTTCCTAAACAGCTACTTCATAAACTGTGAATAAGAGTTCTATTTCCACTTAGAACACAATTCAGATAAATGTTCCAGCAAAAAGTTAAATCTGCTGGAAAGGAAAATGAATACAGACAGCATACAGGCAAATGTACCTCCAATAACAGTAGCACCTTAATTGACTCTGATCCCCTTGGAAAACTAATCTTCATATGAAATTATTTTTATTGATAGTGAAAGACACTCCCAAGCTGCCTTTCCGCTCTCATTTATGTCAATGCAATGCTATTCAACTCAGCAGAGTTAAACAGCGAGCAGAATTGGGCCTCCAGTGACCAATCCAGAAAGAGGGAGACTTACAACTCATCCGTCAGCATGACATTTCCTGTCCTCAGGTATACGAATATGGTTCTGACTGTAAATCCAGGCAAAAAAGAATTTGAAGAGAATATTTTAGCTTTATGTTTGTCTGATGCCTGAGACAACTTTGCAAAACAGTGATTTATTTACCACTAGATATAAATGCTGGCTGGATCATGAGTCAGTTTTACCAGATTCTAGATACAGGATCTTGGTACACAATCTTCCTGCAGCTTTCATCTATGAAGTTCACTGAAAAAAAAAATCATTCTGGATTATGATATGAGATCTGTGCTGCAGGGTGTTTCCTTTTAGAAAGCGAACATTTTCCCAGGTCAGTGAGCAGATACAATGTAGTGAGATTTTTTAACCTAGATATAAAGCATACTGTAGTATCTCCGAAGCCATCCTTATGTGACTAGCAAGAGACAGCAATTTTCAACATTATATTTTTACATGTAGCTTCCTTCAGAGATGCGTATAGGCTGGCATTAGCACGCTAGGGCTACAGGAGCTGGTGTTGATGCTGAAAGGCAGCATCCTGCTCTCATCTTGCTCTGGGCCGATTACTCCTCTGCCTCCCTCTTTCTCATACCATGCAAAGAAACAGAGAGAGCAAATGGCTTGGGTTAAAACTAACCAAGAAAAAGAAGTAAAACAGTCTTAATTCTCAACAAAGGCTTGGGAGTATTTGTCTGACACAGAGGAAGTGTGGAGCAACACCAGCCATCGGGTCAGTAGCAACGTGGTATCTGCTGGCCCAAAGCACGTGCACATCATTTGCCTCAGCATCAGCAGAAGGCAATTCCCCTTTCTGTTTTTTTCGCTAGTGACTGCATCAAAACCTTCCAAATGGGAACTGAGTAATTCAGAGCATGTAATGGTCTTACAGAGTCTGTAAACCAAAAAACAACAAGGAAATGTGAACTGTTTCTAGTCACCATAGTGATGCACAGCTTGAAACAAAACAACACAGTAATAATAATGATGATAATAATAGTAATAGTTTCTATGTTCTGTTTCAGAAATAAACTGCAGATTTCTCTCACTCCTGTGTGTCAGTTGGGTAACTGAACACACATATGGACAATCCACACAATATAACCACAGTCTTGATTTTTCTGCAACATAGTAATAACATTATTAACCCAAAGCATAACAATTACAGAAAATTAGATAATTCTGCCAGCAAATTTGGAGGTGCAGAGAAGGTGGAGGACAGGGAAATTGGAAGATATAGATGTCCGTTGTTCTGTAAATGTCTCTGTAGTAAAAGACCCCATGATTTTTCCTGGTAAATATGTCATTCCTCTCTGTTTAAATTCTCTTTCTCCTTCTAATCTTTTCTTATTACCACACCGGTCCTATGCCAATGCCTCTTCAAAACTAACCTCCTCCTCCTGTTCTCCAGATACCTCTGTGCCTCCTGCAGCTTGTGTCCCACACAAGCCCTCTGTAAGCTCCCATACCCACAATGTCCCACTCAACTTTAGTTTGTCTCCTTTTATTGCTCTCTTTTTAGCAAGAAAAGTTAATTAGGGTCTACCCCTACAGTTGTCTCAAATCCTGGTGTCTCTCGATCTCCTGAGCTGCATTTCCACCCTGTCCCAGTGAGCTGCTCCAAGGTAGTGATGGAGAGTGCTCAGGGCTGACTTTCTCCCTGCCACATTTAAGACTGCAAAGCGGAGAAGTGAAGAGACAAGGTGGGACAAGAACATAAACACTCTACAGAGCTCAGCCTGGGGCCTGTCCTCACATCCTGTAATATAATCACACCTACAGAGAATAGCTACGCTCTACTCAAAATATTTCTGAAAATCTCCTATTTTTTCTCAGTGGAAGGGTGGCAGGGAAGATCAAAAAGAGTCAAAACACTATCTCTGTTGGGAAGACTTGGCACATAGACCACAAGAAAAAAAATGTCCTGCAGTTTGTCTCTTTGCGGAATCCTTTGACAAACACTGCTTTTTATAAACCTTGTCTAACATATATTTCGTATATTTTTTTGAAAAATTACTCATGTAGCCTTTACATTAAAAAAAACAACCCAAAACCAACTGCAAAGGCTATATTTTATGTGTCTATTGTGAATTAGTTTTTATCCCTGTAGTATAAACTGTAGAGCTAAAGCTGTATATATTCCTCAGTATCTCAGCGAACCCTTGGTATTCTTTTTCTTCCTACCAAAATCACTGCTTCTTCTTGAATAAATATTTTTTTATATATAAAAAAAGTTTTCTTGTTGTATGGAAACTATAATAGTTTCCATTTTAGTCACAGAACAATTTGGACCTCTAGCAGCTCATGTAACCCATTCCTTTGCACCAGGTAAGCACAAATAGAATTATCTATAATAGCTTCTGGTAGCTGACTCTAACTTGCTTATTTCCATTGATATAATTTCCCATATTCCTATTATAATTTACCTCACCCCTCTACTTGGTAAAGTTTGTTCTTCTTGTTTTCTTTTTATTTTAAAGATTAAGAAGAAGACTTTTTCCTGGCTTTATTGTCCTTTACTTAACTATAGGTTTTATCTCCATGCCAGCATTTCAGTTTTCTTTTCTTCCTTTCTTCTCTTATCGTGTGTTACTTTTCTCTAAACTGTATCTCAACAAAAAGAGATGCTGAAAGAGAGATAGTAAGCATACTGAAAAAAATAACGAAACAACAACTGAAATTAATTACTGTTATCTGTGCTTTGGATTAGGCATTACCGTAGGAAGTAAAGTATAGTTTCATCTGATTCTTTTCCCTCAGCCAGATTCTGTCATGCTTATTTGGGTTGAGGATTACTTTCCTATTCACGTGATCTCATTGAAATTAGCAGGATTATCGCTGCAGCAAATATTTCTCATACTGGAAAAGGTGGCAGAATCTAGTTTTGAATTATTTTTGTAAATCACAACCCACAGTGGTTCACTAGATTATTTACTCCTAAACTGAAATATTTGTATTAGACAGGTATTTATTTCCCCAATTGTGGATCACCTTCAAGCAAATGACTACCTTTTATTTGCAACCTACACCAAAAAATACCACTTTTGCTCTTTCGCTTATGACTCTGATATGCAGAGACACTTTAATTGCTCTGCATTCCTGAGTAATCATTTTATGATGGGTTTATTGCCACCTCTCCCTTATCAGGGCATGGCACTGTTACAGACTCTAGTGATAAATTACCCTTTAGAGAGGGAGAAGACAGTGCCACTTTAACAAGTGCAATAAAGCACTTTTTATACCGGGAGAGTTCAGTGCATTTCCCATTCATCATATACCCTCAGTGATTTTACACAGATTTTACACTGTTGATTAGCTCATTAGTGGGGTTAATTGGATACATTAACTGGCAGAATTACAGCTTGACTATGAACCAGAGGCTGCAGCATTATAAATGACAGAAAAACTACAGACATGCATGGCCAGCCTGAAGGAAGTTCTTCTCTTTGATTAACATTCATTAGGTTTTAATTCTTCCCCTTCTACTTCTATAATTGACTCTGCCTGAATATTTACTATAGCACAAAATGAATAAGCAGATAGATTACATGAAGCTGCATTTTCCATGGCTGTCTGTCCTGATGTTGCAAATATTCAGAAGATGGCAATAGGAAATGGGCAGTAAGAAGACAGAATAGTTAGGCCTTACAATTAAATTGTACAAGCAGTCCAAGTCTGACGTATCCTGCCAGAAAATAGTGCTCACAGTTGCACATTCGGGGCCCAGCCCTGTTCCCTGCCCACAGCCAGAATTTTACAGATGGATTAGTGGGACATAAAAAGATAGGAAACATTTATTGTCTGTGGGAAGCAGGGTGGAGCCACTAGCAGCTCTCTAATGAGCCTAAATTTTGCACTAGCCCTTGCAGCTGCTGGGATGGGGGCATTGAAGGAGTCTGAGTTGTTACTTCTCTCAGATGCCCAAAGGATTCCCCAGTCATTTTGTATGCGGATTATTTTTCGTCAGGGTAATATAGTTTTGAACAATGTTGGCTAACAATTACAGAAGTTTAAAATTTAGTAATTTATTGTAAGCAGATGATTTGGTAGCTATATCAGTGTTTTTACACTGTTTTTCTTATAGCTAGTTCAGGCCACCTGAACCAAAGTTTTTCCACCTCAGGTATTCCATTTTGTCCACTAAGCACCCGAACTTCTTTCAGTTTCAATACCTCAGAAGGCTGAAAGAAAAGAAACCGTGTTTGGTTCATCCCCCATCCCTTATCCATCCTGACCATAAACCATTGCTTCCTTTTCCTAACCACTTCATATACCAGCGGGCAGCAGCTTGGAGTGACACAGCACACAGATCCACTCATGACCCCCCATTTCTCTCCTGCTAGAAGCTCTCCCTGCATTTGCACACTCTTCCCAGTTTTACAGGTAACATCTCCAAATGCTGCTGTTAATTAAAATATTTATTTCACAAGGTCTGGATACCTCCTCATGCATTTGCTGTGGGCGTCATTTTGTTTCATACACCTTATTTCTTAGGGGTAACAGTTACAGATATAAGCAAGTATATGTCCATATGCCCAAGATAGTATTTGCACATGCAAATATAAGAGAAAGTATTGCTTAAATCTGTCGAGCACACAGCTGAAAATGTGGAGCAGGACCTCAGGCAAACTCATTTGACTACACAAGCAGGGATTACTTTTTAATAGCTCTCAATGCCTTTTTAGGCCAAAGCTCTTAGTGGGATTTTGTTGCAGGGCTTTTGTTTTTTTCATGTATGCTTTCAATTGTCAGCCTAAGATTACTGGTTGTGCTACCAGGGTGGGAGAAAGAACATTGTAGTTACCGAGTTTGAGCTAATTATTATGCATAGTTCAGTTTGTGACCTTCATTTTCACTTTGGCTCGCCCATCTGGAAGGGAATATGTTCCTTGGTCTTTTTTATTGAATGGGTCTGATTTCCATCAGTGTGCATTATCTTAACTTTTCTCATTTCAGTAAGATAGGCTTTGGGAAGATAGCCATTTATTTTGCTGAGCTTCTGTTTAGGACCACTTTCATTTCCCTTTTAATTTCTCTGTTAAATAATGCTAGCTTTGGATTGCCACCAGTCTCCGAGTTTTTTGTGTCTCTTCTGGATAGACAGCACTCAGTTGTGAGTGGTAACATCAAAGCATGCCAGCATATTCCTTCTTAACTACCTATAAACCATTACGTTCCAAATTATGTTATTATCTACAACAAAGTAACTACAAGCAATTTGAAAACTGAGGCTGAAATCGGTGGGTTGTAAAAAGCCATGCCTACATCAGTGTGAAGAAAAGTAGTTTTGTTGTTGATTTTGTTCCAGTAGCTCCAGATTTTGAAGCTGAATCACCATCTTATACTCAGAGACAACTACACTTTTTTTCTAAAATAAGATCTTCAATAAAGAGGACTCTATAGACTTCCCAGATAAACAGTTTATTAATTCATTCCTGAAAGCATGACAGGATAAAAGCAAATCAACAGCAAGATGGACATTTTTCTTCCTAATAGGTGGTTTGTTATCTTAAAACTGAAGGAGCAGTTCTCAGAAACGGCTGAGTATTTTTTCATACAGCTCTAACAACAATATCCTTCCTGTTTTTCCTGTCAATACGTTGGTTCCTTTTGGTCTCCCTGTGGTTTATCCCTTTGGGAACATGATTATTGTCCCATAAACCAGCAAGTGGTTAGTATTATCCCTTAATTACTAGTAATGGTGCGAAGCTGAAAAGTAATACTGTGTGGCTTGTAATATGAGTGTTATTATGCGCTGCACTTACCGACAGGGAGATTAATTCTAGGTCTGTTTTAGCACTGCCAGAACCAAACGGCTCAGCCTGAGATTTGCACTGTCACACAGACATCACTGCCCAGGCTCTGCTGTTTTTACTCACGTCAAGTAGCACCGCTTTGCAAACGGCCCCACTGAAGTGAAAGGAAATGCCATCAGAGTGTGGTAAAGACACTAAATGTAAGCAAATATATTTGAATTTGGCCCAATGTTTGCAAACTCTTCCTCTGGAAATCACGGTAGGCATTAAAGGCAGAAGTAATGTGGTGTGACTGCAGTAGTAGGCCTTATTGGAAATGCATGAACAGCGCCCTTTGAGTCACCAAGATTGCTCGTGCACCTAATGATTTACACTTGTGCAAACACCTGGACTGTAGCACAGGCATTATGCATGCTGCTGGAGTTTCAGAGAGTTCTCGGGTACTTTTAGCTCAAAAAAATAATCATATTATTGAGGCTACCGTGAGTGAGCTGATGGACATTGCTCCCAGTCAACGTCTGAATTGAGCCCACCCAGAACACCACTGAGCTCTGCCCTTCTCCCACAGCAGCCTCACGCTCAGAGCTGCTGCATTTGCTCAACTTAACAACCTGGAACTTCCTAAACAAACCAAAGGGAAAACATGAACAGAAGAGTTGTTTGCCCTGTTTTCTGGTCAATTAAATGCTCCTTTTCCTAAGATAGGCTTTCTTCCCTATTAATTAAGGTTCTTATGCTTGCAAAGTTGAACAGCACCATGCAGACAAGAGGCTGGGCACCAGACCTGAAAGCTTTGTGGCTACAGCTGCTTGTCCAGGTAATTTGGTTCCCTAGTTTGCTCCTCAGTCCCCTGACTGGCCATGTTACATCCATCTCAGTTTTCTTCCCAGCTCTCTTTTGAAATGGACCGACTCGTTAGTTATATTTGAGGCAAATGCAGATGCAATTCTGCATTTGGTGCAGTGACAGAAAAGTGTTGCTCTGGTGGAATACAGCACCATACTTGCATCATCTTAGATACTCTGAATTTAAAACCTGTTTGTCAACACTGTCTTAAGGTTACAAGGGGTCCAAGGGTGACCTGAGAAAGATGCTCAGTGTGGACAACAATTACATTTATATTACCAACATTATTGTTATTAGTTATTGTACTATTATTTTACCAACATTACAGCGTAGCTTCATGCAAACTGACTACTGAGGTGAGTTCAGACTTATGCTGGAGATGGCTCTTACAACATAATAGTCCAGATAGTCCAGGTCCAGAACTGAGAACATTACCTGGCCCTGCTTAATCCACTCTCATGGACAGATTGGGCTAGGTGGATAGCTCTGAACCTGGGCACTGGGACACTCAGCAGGGCAGATGCCTTTAGTAAACACCTGACATAACGTGACTCCTTTCAAAGAAGCTTCCCTGAGCCTTTGTTGTAACCACTGGCAGATGGTCTTTGAAAGTCATCTTCAGTTTTAAATGTATAACAGGTAGCTATATGAACAATAACTGGTATTCAGGTTAAGAACCTTGGGAATAAAAAGCTTGGAATAAAAAGGTAAGTAATAGGGCTTGGATAAAAAAAAATAAAAACCTGTTTTTGTTGACTTCAGTCTCATTTACATTTTGAAAGTTCCAGCAAAAAACTTTCAATTCCTTTTGCCAACAGACTTGGAAAAAGGAAATAATTTGATAATATTAAACCTTAATTCTTTTGCTGCTGTTGGTCTGGGAGAACTAATTTGTGATTTTACCATGAAAATGAACAGCATGAAAGGTATAAAAGTGGCTAGAATCTGCTGCTAAAAGAAGGAAAAGAACTTGCAGGGAAAGGCTCCACACATAACGGGATGAATAATTACGTCAAATAAGACACTGGGAGTCAGCAGAGAATTTACAGATGAGAATGGTAAAAAATAGCTGATTGACAAAACCAAGCTGCGCCTTAGGGAAAAAATGCTGAAGGTTTTAGCGAGAGTTACAAAAAGGCAAGCTGAGCTAGAGCAATCACGTAGATTAAAATTACCACCAAAATGTCCTTCAGACACATGCTAAAAGTTAGGGAGGAAAAGTAAGATCTTTTGTAATGAGAAATAAGGTAGAAATTGCAGGTAGTGTAGGTATGAATGAAAAAACACCAGACATAAACATCTCACTTCAGTTCTCTAAAATGACAGTGATGTGGGCTGCCAGAGACAATTCAGGGTGTCTCTGAACTGGGAAGCCCTGTCAAAACAGGGATAATATTCCCTTGGTTAGATAACAAGAGCAGAGCCATTATGTAAGAAAAGAAAGAAAATAACCAGGTACCTGTTGGCCAGACCCAGCTTCTCAAAATTTTGCAAAGCTGTAGAGCAACTTGAGGGAAAGACAGAAGTAAATAGAATATGTATTTACTAAAGGTAGTCTCATACTAATCTGACATCTTTCTTTGACAAGATTGATGATCTTCAAGGAAAGGGAAGCACAGTACAAGTTAGCATCAGTGTATACAGCCAAGGCTGATGATAAAAGTGAATGTCATATTTGAAACTCATTAGTTTCTTAAATGTGATAATTTCTATATAGTTTTATATTCTGTTCTGGAAGATCGGAACTATATTTCGTTGGTAGAAAATTTGTAAGAATAGATAATTTGTTCAACAGCAGAACACTTCTAAGGTGTCCAGTCCTTTGTTGTTGTTGCTGCTTCCCTACATATTTTGCTTTCTAGCTTCTCTGTGATTCATATTCCATAATGCAATTTTGGCCACTTTCCTTCCTCTGAATTGATGCTTCTTTCTATTGCTGTTAGCTAACATGTTATTCAAATTCAGAACATTATTATATTTCTCTTTTCTCTTGCTTGCTCTTTCTTTTTTTCTAAAGATCAAACCTTATTAACATCCTGGCTCAAATTCCTCCTATTTTTCTGTATGCTTACAGTATGACTTCAAGTTTTACAATGGAAAATGAAGCTCCTGCTCTCTTATCTGCAATTTATTTTATCAGGGACATTCAGTTTCTAAATTTCTTGTTTTCCCTATGCAATATCCCAGTTTTTACAGCTCATTAATATGATACAAACATATACACACAAATACTCTATTACTTTTTTTCTAGACAGGACACAGACATTTGTAGCTGCTCTTCCACCATCTCACAATTGGTCTCTCTTTTGTAGAAGTCCCTTGATATTTTGACCATTGTAATGTATTTTCAAATAATTCCATAGCGAGCTTTCAAAAGCTTTTTAAATAAATTAATATAGGCCAAGTGGCTAAAAATGACAGCCAGGATTATAAACCAGAAAACTAAGTAAGTTTTTGTGTTAAAAAAGATGGCTTTTATAAGCCTTGGTCCTCACAAAAAGATAGGTTCTCTTTAGGTCACATAAAGAAGATATCCACAGCCTGATGATTTTAAAATACTAACCTTCCTGCTATGTGCAGGTTTTTGTTTGGTTTGTTGTTGTGGTTTTTTTTTAAATTGAGCTGTTGTACTTTATTATAAGGTTACAGAATTTATAACCCGGCCTCAATTAGCCATCAAAGGAGACTCTTTAAAATGAAGGAGTAAGAAGGTATACTCCCCATTAGCTTCACATGTCAAGGTTAAGCTGTTTGGATGGATGGTAAAGAGAATATGCAGAAATTCGTGTTATTTATGATCTGTGGAAGAGTGCTCTCAGCAGCAAGCACATATTTGGAGCCAGGCATCACAAGCACAGTTGTTCAAAACAGTCCAGTCCCACTGAGCCCAGCTGGGCCACACCACACTGCACCACATCTCAGCTTGCTGCTTCCTCTGGTGTCCAGAGGGACGCCAAGTGAGGCACTGCCCAGCAAACCCTCAGTTTCTTCTCCCTGTGCTGGCCCATGACCTCAGCAGGCATGGCTGGAGGCCACTTGCTGTTTCAAGTAGTGAACCCCTGGTCAGAGCTTAGCTTTTATTATTTAGAATCAGAGAATGCTAAAATCATTTAGGTTGGAAAAGACCAACAATTGCAACTGTAAACCTAATGCTGCCAAGTCCACCACTAAACCATGTCCCTACGTGGCACATCTACATGTCTGATCTACACACTTCTGATGTTCCTTCTGCTGTTGAGAGATCTGTCATGCCTATCCCCTTGTTGTTCAACATGATCTGATTTCAAATAAGCCTTTCTTAAACTATGACAACAGAGAATAGAAAAATCATCTTAGATAAGTACAAAGGGAACCAACACGATTGCTACAACTAAATTTAAATTCTGCCTATGGATTTCTTAAAAGTCTTGGCTACCACCATAATATCTGTTATACTTCCTCAGCAAAATCCCAACCCCTCCAGTCTCAGGTGAAAACAGGAAATACCTGAATCCTGCGATGACCCTCAAAGTCATCAGCTCCGAGACGCAGAGCCGCAGGGCAGCAAGCCCCTCTTTTGGAAATGCAGGATCTCTCGCTGACAAGCCTTGAGGTCAGCATCCTCCCTCCTTCACTAAGCCATGGAGGCAACTCCACCTGGGACAGAGGCTATTTCTCAAAGAGACAGGAATGTCACTGACAGAAACAAACTCCCCTGCTTCTGAGACCTTAGCGCGAGAGGGGAAGTGTGACCCGCCAGGTCTCATTTGAAAACCCAGATAGGAGAGCAATGAAAGGCAACTGAAAGAGGGCAGAGCTGCATGGTTGTTTTCCCTCAGTACAAGCTGAAGCTTGTTTTGCTGAAACCTTTCCCGCTCAAGCCTAGTCAACAGAGCAGAGTTGGTCAGAGGTGAACAACAAAAGCATCTGATAGGGATCAGTCTCTCCCAGAGGAGCCCAATGCGCAGGGGAAGCCAAAGAACAGGAAAACCTGTTCTCTGCATCATGACTTGCAGGTTTGGTTTCCTGCATGTTACCAGAGACTCACTGAAGGAAGAACCTCTGCAAGACCTGAATGCCAGGAGTTTTAAATGACAGGGACACGTATACCCACCCCAAAGCACTGTCATACCTAAATACTAAGAAGTTTCCTTTCTCTCACTCTCAAGTCCCAGATCATACTTCAGCAGAACTATGCAAGACCCTGAAGTCCAGGCTGCGTGTTCCCAGCAGTCACTGTTCCTATGACTCATCACATGTTAACAGAGAGATTAGCAAATTCTTAACAGGAATATATAAGAGATTTTTTCCTTCCCAAATGTGTGGTTCAGAAAACAGATTCAAGCTCAGTTTCACAAAGATACCCAATCAGCCACATTAAAAAATCAAGAATTTTACTGCTGCTAATACAGCTATATTGCTGAAACAATGCTAGTAAAATACAGGTGCACAACTTACACTGCTTCAAAACTCTGTGGAGAACAAGAAAGAAACTGCCCTTCACAGAAGTGATATACCAGGTAGGAGAAGGAAGTTGTCTTCCCTTCTGCTAAGCTGCCATTTACCATTCAAAATCCTGAACTGGAACTTCACACAAAGTGCCCAGTGATGAGGGCTTACTCATCACTACCCAGATTTTGCTAGATCTTCACTTATGGTGAAAGTTATCTGGCTTCACCTACTTGTGTCCCTGATGTCAGTGGAACCACTCATGGCAGACCCTGGCCCTTCTGTTATTAATAATTAAACCATTGTTTTTATGCTGTTGATAGACAAAGTTATTTCAATTATTCTGTGGTATGTTTTCTTCACTTCGTTTTTTCACACAGGGCTTTACATTGACAGTTGATGCAAAGTGTGTCTTTTTGTATTTAACAAAAAAGAAAAAAAAGCAATTGCCTTGAAGATCTTATGGTGTTTGCATATGACAGGGGAGATTTACAGACAAATTATATTTTAGTACCTTTTCACTAGAGCTATAGCTGTTAAGAAATTCAGAAACACTGGGAATATAAATCCAGATATTTCAAACTATGTGTGGAATGTTGCCAGATTTAGAAACAATCCAATAATGTCATATTTTTGAGGTAAGATATCTTCAGTCTAGCAGCATTTTAAAGCTCATAGCTCACATTACTAAGTTCATATTTCATGGAAGTTACACATACATAGTTACACATTTTTTCTACAAAGGTGATGAATTGCAATATATGTCACACCAAAACATAAACACAAGCAGAGAAAATGTGTTCCAAAGTTTTACTGTTTCTATAGAATTCCAAGCAAAAGCTGTAATGCAAAATTATAGTGCAAGAGGCACTGTGCTTGTTATGGGACACCAGCTTATATTGCTTCAGATATAAAAATCTGGGATATTCACTCTTTCAGTAACCTGAACACAGTCTACTTGCCTTTTGAATCTATGTATAAGCCTATGATTTAGCTGGTATTCAAAATACATCCACTAAATTAAGTGAAAAGCTACATTGGAAGTTCTGTGCAATGGTAACAACACAAGATTTGTTAGACATCCACTAGAGCATGAAGTGACACAAGGCAGTGTAACCAAACAACCTCTGAAATGACACAGTTGTTTGCCTTAGGTAGAAATATGTCAAAAGAAGCCTACCTATCTCCTTTTCTCTTTTAATGAGATTTTTACTCTTCTCGGGCAGTACAAATCATCCAGGAAAGTATCTTGATGCAGGACGTCCTCTGGTCTTGGTCAGCTTTATGCCATTTATCCTGTCCCCTCTCAAGTCAGCTCTAAAGATGTTCCACAAGAGAAGTAAAGATGAAGAAAAGCCTAATTGGATCCTGCTATCTGATTAAAAGCCACAGCAATAAAACAATGCCTTCAATACAAGGCTTGCTGAAATAGGTGACACAGGCATTTTAAATTTATAGCTACATGTGTAGACTGACTTGTGGATACCAAAAACACACATGTAATTACTCCTTGGCTGACAGAAAGGGGTCTGGTGGATGCAAGGTGAGAAAGAAGAGGAAAAATACAGGAGAAAGGAAGGGGAAACTAACTACTTTTTAGCTGGCTTTTGACAACCAATAGCATATTGATTATTAATGGTCTTCGTCATAGGAAAGCGCATTACAAGCTCCCTGCTAAAACTTGTATTTAAGCTGTCAGAATATAAATATATATTTGAAGTTAGAACAAATTGTAGGAGGTATAATACCTTTTTTTTACCAACTAGTGTAACTTACTGCAACCATAGACATGCTAAGTACTTTAATTATCCATGATAGTTTTTTGCTCGAAAATCAAATGCATAAGTGCAGAACAACATAACTTCTCCACAACACTTCACGCCTTGTGTATAATGCTTCCCCGAAGAACCTGTCTTCTCGCATCAAAGAAGTCGTGTCAGATGCTAGCTGGTGCTGCTTCACTGAGAGCAGAGCAGTGGTGCTGATTTACACCAGCTAAGTACATATACTCAAACAGCATCAATTAAATGTCACAACTTTTGCAGCCAGGGAAGGGAAACATTTCTGCTGAAGAGGCAAGCTTATGCTAATATTGCCCTAGGCACAGCAGAAAGGTTCTTGGTTTTGAAAGTCTGAAATATTTAAAAACAAAGCAAACTGCAGCAACACTAATTTTGCTGACAATATTTTTTAATAAAAGAGCTGAGTCTGTCTGTGAGACTTCTGCAAATACTCAAGTATCTAGGTAGAAACATGATTCACCACTCAGTAGTTTAAAGAGGTTTTCTTGGATGAAGCCTGTGAATGTGATATCCCACAACACAATGCCCACAATGAACCCAGACGTAGTTATCTGACAAAAAGAAGATCACAAAATGCAGCAGTGTATTAGTGAGAATGGAGATTTAATATTGCTGGAGAGACTGTTGAATGAACTTATTATGGAAGGAGATTGAATCTTTCCATTATAAAAAAGTACAGACTACTACATCTTGATGAGCCCAGCTTATTATGGGATTCTCGCATGGTAGGAGGGAATAGCAGTGTTACATGCTTTCTTCAGGATTTTTGTAGGAGTAACATGTAGCTTTTCCAGAGCATCCTCAGATGAACGTGCAACAACAGTGACTTCCCCTGTGGCCCCCGCATCCGTCACCTTTTTCTGTTTTGCAACACAGCTAAGAAGGACACTTCTGCATCAGAAACCCTACATTAAAAAGAATTTGGCTTATAGTTTTAAAACTTATTTTCTAACTGCCCTTTATTACTCAATAAGCCTTTGCAATTAAGTCTATGTCTTTCTGAAACCATATTCTTCAAGTCTAACAACAAAAAAGCGCATGCTGCATTTCATCCTGCCAGCCACACACTCTCTTCTGCCTTGGCAATCAGGAATGTAAGTCTTAGCTGGCTGCCTGTTGAATTGTTGCAGTGAAAAGGAGTCCTGCCCGCTTAGCTTTCAAAATAGTTAATGATACAGTTAAAACTGAAGGTAGTAATTGCTGTAGGCAGTGATGTCGTTCTTAAATTCTATCTTTGCCTACACTCCTTTTAGGTGATTTCTCGCATGCTTAAGTATTCATAGACATAGGCTCACACGGGCGCCCAGTGAGCCCCAGCAGGTCTGACTACATAAGTATGTGGCATGGGGGCAGGATTCAAGGAACTGATGCTGAGGGCCCAGCAGCAAGAGTTATGTCTTGGGAGTGGAAAGGGGTAGAAGGGCATGTTTTCTGAATTGCTGCCTATGGCTACACTAGCCACTATTCCTTCATAGGATTTGGGGTCTTAAGTACCACAGGACTTATTGTTACCCCTTGGCTAAAGTAGCCATCAGCTCTGCAACAAAAATTGGAGTCTCCTAAACAACAGGAGTTATTGCTGCCCACAGGCTGTAGTAGAGGTCACAGACTTAACCTGCCAGCACTTTGCTAAGTGTTGGAGAGAAGTCCTCCTCCTTTCCCATATCGTACTTTTGGGGCTCTGCAGGCCTAGCTAGAGAGTGCATGGGGTTGACAACTTGGCCATTTAGGTGAGACTACTGAATTAATTATTTATTCATATGGCAGGCATCACTTTCTCACACGTCAAATATGCTCACTGCCTTAAAAGATGGACTTCATAAAGAAAATAGAACAGCACCTGTTATTCTATCACAGAAAAGGGAGATCAACTGAAATACCGAGGCAGAATTTCTATCACACCTCCAGCTCACAATGATTTCAATGGCACTACCTTTGATTTACAAAGACTTAATTTTTATTGCCTCTATTATACTCTCAGATTATTTTAATGGGGACAAAATATGAAAGAGGAAAACCACATCTCTTACAATTTCATTGAATTTAGAGATTCTGTTGAAACATCCATCATTTCACTGTGCAGTTTTCTTCTTTAAGTGAAATGTCAACCATCCTCTTTCTATCACTGAAAAAAATAAATTATTACAAAATGTCTGCAAACCAACTGCCCACCAAGTCAACTGGAATTTTGTCTGAGATGTAAAGGATCAGGCTCATTATTTTAAAAATTCCTGTTTCAGTGATATTAACTCTCATATCTGTTATGCAACAGATGCTGATTTATACAGTGATCAGTTACTGAATTCAAGCCATACAAAATATAGGATGACTTTCATTTGGAAATATAATCTGGATATATATATCTAATTAAGTAGAATTCACATTAATTCATTATGATGACGTGTCAGTCGACATTATCCCCCCATTTGGTTGTAATGGCTGTTAACTAGTATAATCAGCATATTATTGCTATAAAACGCAGAATTTAGCAGCAGGTTTGAATCTTCTGTTCTGTCTTTAAAGATAAGAGGCCATAAGATGTATCCAATGATGACTCTGAGCCTAAAAATGCATGTCAGAATGGTAACAAAAAAATGCATAGAAAAATTAATTCTAAATGTTCAGGAAAAAAGGTCTTTCTGTACATGCAGATGACGACACTATAGAGTTTTTAATACCTTGTTCTGGGGAAAAAAGCATAGAAAAGCATTAGTCCCATGGAGAATTGCCTTAATTGCTTTGACCCCAAAGGGTAAGACATTAGGAGCACCTTAAGAGCTATATATTCAGTACAAACAATGGTGCCCTCAAGCAGAAAGCAGCTTTTTCACTCTTGCCTTGATTTTGACCAATGCCTTCAGTGTAATCAACTATGGCAATGTTTAATTTTTCATTTTCACATTTAGATAATGCAAATCCTCATTACAAACAGAAGAGGATTTGCAATTAACATCTTATTCCTTATATAAGATAGAGGCAAGAACAACTTTGTACTACACTCCAGAGTTAGAAAAACTTACTATAAGAATGTAGTATCTGTTTACATTATAAGAATTCTTAAAAAGTAATAAATGTGGTTAATAAATGTGAAGAGCAGTTCTAATCTCAGTTTCAAAAATATGCAACACTTAGTTCATGTTACGTGTAGAAAGCGAAAATGTGACCCAAGTTCATAATAATGCAGACTTGGTGCACTGGATGTGTGTTTGTCCAGTAGGCTGGTTAATTTATTTTATACCTGCATACATGTTATGAGTCAGAGTATATAAAATGTGTATTTATCAGATTCATTCAGTTTGCTCTGCCGAATCAGCCTGTTCCAACTTTCTTTTTCCACCAAATTTTGTATATGTTTTAAAGACAGACTCATTCCTGTCTTTTAGAGGTCATCTTAAAAACTTCATGTATGTTGCTTGGTTTTTCAACTTTGATATGTGCTCTTCTGTTTTATAAAGCTTTGTTATATGCTATTTGTCTTTTGCATACCATTTTAGTCTACACTTATTAAGTCTTGTATGTGTCTTTCTAAGATCAGAAGTCTGATACTTGAGTGTTTCTGCTTATTTGTAGCTAGAACGCTTCTGATGCTATTTTGCTATAGAAAACATGAGTATTTTGAGTCATCAGGATTAAAAAACAGTCATGAATCTTCATAATGTGAACACACACTTGCAGTCCTGCTCTCCAAATTCCCTAGACTTTTCATTATGTCATTATAAATTAACAATAACAAAAATGGTGGTGTGAGCTCACCATAAAAATTACAAGTTTAAAACTGTTTTCATGTTTTCATATAAACTGGCTGTGATTACACGGGCAAACCAGGGAGATCAGCAACCAAGTTGTGACGAAGTGCTCTGTTTCCCAGAGCAGAGCCTTTTTCTGTGTGGGTGACTGCAGTAAATGCACATGAGACTGCTACGTGTGGGTGGGGTGTAAATGAATCTTGAACCCGCCCTCGGCCCTGCTTCTCTTTCTCATCTGTATAATGGATGAGGAGGAAATAGAAATTACCACAAAATAAAATATTCTTAATCATCTTTGCAGAAATTGGGGTATTCCCCTTCTTCTCTAGAAGGATTGCTTTTGATGGATGGGTTACCACTCTCTTTTGGTTGACAGTTTAGCTACCAGATTTAGCACTTTATCTAAAGAGAAGATCACACTTAGGAAAGGACTGAACCCATGGGATCATTCTCCAATTGGCATCATGTAGATCTCACATTTCTGTTTTATACTTTGTATGGGCAGTTGTGGTCACGTAGTGTGTTTATTTGGTGATTGCTGGCACCTAGGAGTACGACATCTGTAATTCAGAAAGGATTTTGACTTGTATAAAATCAATTCAAGTAAGCTATCAGATGCTGTTAAGGGAAATGACTGGCTCTGGTGGCATACAAAACTCTTTTGTTCTTGTTAATATATGGAGAATACACAGCACATCAGATCTCATCACAGCAACATAGTTTTCAGAAAGGTCCTCTTTTTATATGAAAATCTTTGTATGCTTTACAGTGGAGCTTATTCGATTCACATAAAAAGAAAGAGAATCACGGGAAGTGAGTTAATTTTCTGAAGTAGTTTATGGTGGGCCAAGAGCAGACTTGGGAAAGAAGGTCCTATTTCCTTGGCATATTGACTTAAGCAAAATAGAGCTGAAATGATTTGGATGAAAGAAATTCTACCAGAACAATGAAAAGGAAGAGCTAATATGAATTAGTTAAATGCTCTCCTTCAGTTTTCAGTGGCCTATTCCCACCTTTACATGAAAGGACTGGGCTGCTCTGATCAGCTGAGTTCTTAGCTGTACGTATTTGCTTTTTGGCGAGGATCTTCTGTGATGCAGGAAAGCAAAGCTCACTACAGCTGGCAAGAGACCAAAGTCAGGACATGCTGTTTACCCTTCTAGATTAAGAAAATGGTATCAAAGTGAAATGAGTCACCAGGATAACACAGACTGTACAAATTTAAGTGGCATTCACAGAATCGGAAAGCAATACCCTGGGTGTTCATCACAGTTGTGTCAAATGTAATGTGCAACAAAATTATGATGAATTCTGGATGACAGATGACAAATCTTCGTGAGCGAATGTGTCCCTGAGGGCAATAGCAATGAACAAAGTGAACAGCCCACAGAAAAGAAAATACATTTATGCATGCTTCTGAACATAAGGAGTTAAGACTTCGCTGCTGGTAGGCCATGCACAGATATATCCAGCTAGAGCTACCCTTGTGCTATGGGTTATGCTGACTTGAGCATAAGCAGGCTATTTCTGTCTAATAAAGCAGGTGAGAAGGGAGGGAAATAAAGCAGGTTGAAACTTATCTGCCTTTCATGACACAAAACAAAGTTACTAAGGGCTCAGTTTAGGCTCCCATATGTAGATATCAAAGTGCTACTTTGACACAGTGCCACTTGCAGTGCTCCAAGATACTTCACCTGGACTCTGGCTGCCACTTCAGAAGACAGAGGTCTTTTTCAGGTCCTCTTTATTTGTCATCTCCATGTGGCTGTTATCAATACACTAGGGCATCTCAAAAAATATTGGATGCCTTATGTGGAGAAGCAAAATCATCCCTAAAAACACCAAATATGAAGTAGGTCAGCAGCAGAGCTACTACCAGAATGAACAACAAGAAGAGGAGGAATGGATCTCTGATCTATAATGTCATTCCTAGCAAGACCTTCAGGCAGAGAAGCAATGGCCACCACATTAGCTGCATGCAGACACTACCCATCTTTAAAATCCCAAAGTGCAAGTAGGTACAGCAACATGTAAGAGCTGCTAACTCCATGAATGCATTTTTTTTTCAATACAGTTATTATAGAATTTTTTTATCCTAAATGGAAAGAAAAGCTGAGGTAATCTCATTCCCGCTGTGCAATAAACATTAACAACTGCTGACTTTTTAGAGGTGGGTACTTTAGGTCTTAGAGACTTAGATAAATGGAATAGACTTCCTGTATATATTTGAATATATTTGTTCTCACTGAATGAATATACACATGCTCTCACTTTCTATGAATATATTTTTAACAACCTTCTACATTTACTACAGTACACGATGTAACATTCAGTTTGACCTTTTAAGCTAATCTTTACTTATCAAAATAAAGATATTTTAGACATGGAAAATATCTAAACCTCAGCTGTCTTTTAGCTTCACTGTAGTGCTCTGATGCTGTCAAATATATTTTAGATATGCATAACACATCATTCTAAAAGGAAGGCTCCTGTTACCCCAAATGGATACATCTGTGGCCAACATTTTCCATTTATGTATTCAAAACTGATCAGTGTATCTGGTAGCTGAATTCAGCTTATCCTGAATTTTGGCAAGAAAAAAGTTAAATATTACTTAAAAAAACCCACTTTGAAAGCAGTTTGCATTACTGAAAGTTCGAAGCTTCATACACTGTTTAACAACAGGGAAAGGATGGGTAATACGTACAAGGCCATAGATAGAGGAGGGCTCATTAACCACATAGTCTTGGGCTAATACAGCTTTTTTCATGCACAAAGCTCCACATGTTTCTCTAATTGGGATTTCCTCTTTCAGCACCAGAAGCCACACTTCCTCTCCTGTACTCCCAATAAACAGACCCAGCAGCAGAGAAACCTTGATCGTGGTAATGGGGGTGCAGCTGGACTCCCCACGCCTTTCTCCCCAGCACTCAGCCCAGGCCTGCCTGGGGATGGAGAAAACCCTCTTGGCTCTGTTGAGCTCTGCTTTGGGACATATGGGACAACCCACACTCATCACAGCTTTTGCTTCCATCTCTCTGCAAACTGAGGCAGATTATCTCAGTGCTAGTCACAGTTCAGAGCTTTTTATTCCACCTGTGACGATTATACATTTACTCCTTAAAAAAATTCAACTAAAATTGCGTTATGATAGTGCTGGTACCCTTTCCCAGTACTCCAGTCCCTCTGCCTTAATCATGCTCTGGAAAAAATGGGACTTAGGGGGTAGGGGAGCAGCATATCTGGTCCTCTGCTGGGAAGCACCCAAAATCTTCACTTGCATTTGCAGTCCAGGGATAATGAACATTGCATGTGGTTTTCAAGAGTCAATCATCTCTCAGAAGTGGGTTGTAAAAACGGAAGACTGAAATTATTCACCTACACTTAATTCTTCAGCTCAGTAGAGCTGAATCCAAAAGAAAAACCATGGATGCAAATGCCCCAGTACTGTATGAGCTTTAAGGATTTCTCTCTCACCTACAAGGTTTTGAAAAAAGATAACTTTCATTTCAGATAGCTGGTCTCTGAAACCAGTGTTTTTGGGTATCTCAAATAGGAAAATTTGGAGGATATCTAAAGTACTCTCTCTCAAAGTATCCATTTCTAGAAAATATTTGAAGGAAAAAAGTCTAAGGATGCAGAATGAGGCAGCCTGAATGACGGGCAAATGTTCTGATGCTTTTTCATAATATTTTAGTTTTGCTGTGCATGGGCACCAGGAAACAAAAAAGGGGGACAACTGATATCAGATTCTTGTCTTTAATTTTTTTCACTTTGCTCACTCTTCCAGAAAACTCTGAGATTTAAAAAAATTATTCTTTGAAAAATATTAGCTCATGACCACTAGCATCAAGAAAACCATTAATTTTTGGCTGCATGTTTCAGGGAATTTAATGGGAAACATCTCTAATAATTAAAACCTTTATTTTGCAAATGCATATCCATGCATGTAGTTTTAAGCATGTAAATAATATCATCAAAATCTATAGAACAAACCATATGTATAATGTTATTTGTATACCTGCACCTACAGAGAATAAAACTCAAGTGCATCTCCAGTGTAACATGTTGGGGCTAGGAAACAGTTATTAATATCTAAAATATTATCCTCATGAATAATAATCTAAGATATTATCCTCATGAATAAATGTATGAGTTTTCTGTAGCTCACTTAAGTAGCTCCCTTTTTTTATTGTCATGCAGTTCTGAAACTGCTATTTTGGTATCTTAAAGAAAACCCTCCCACACTACATTGTTTGTTACATCCATAATCATCAGCACAACACATCTGTCTGATTTCTGTAATAGACTTTGAATGCTGAATATCTTTAATGGCAAAATATTCCTACTGAATGGTATTTTTTGTCATGTCTTCAGACAATAAATATTCCATAAAATTAACCAAAGACAACTGGATAAGTGGTGTGTCCTTTAAAACATTGGAAGGGTAAGAGTTCAGGTTGTAGCATAATGGGGAAAAGAGGAAAGCTGCACCACTTCTACATTTTTCTTGTTTATAATTACATAAAAACTGAAGGTTAGGCAGGGTATCCTTCACAATGTGGAAAGCATTCTGTGTCACCAGAGTTTTAATAGGCAACTCATGTCTATTAATAGGGGCACATCTGTTCCAAAGGCTTGCATTATGCAGGTGTCTGTTCCTCTTGTGTTTTTTGATTATACAATAGATAATTAGTTAGACATGATTATTTGCAACCCCCATTTGGACCTCTTACCACATTATCAAAGGCTTTAGTTTCTAATTATGAAATATAAAACAAAACCCTTAACTTTGCATGTGTATCACTGAAATACATACCTATTAGGAGGATTCTGAGAGAACTAATGTTCTTTTACTTAAAAAATTAACACCAAGGTAATGCCATTGATGAAAGAGGAAATATCTTTGTTTTACGACTCTGTGATGGGAACTACAGCTTTTCCTGTTCTTCATCCTACTAACTACAGGGATCTTAAATAATATTTCATTATATAATTCAGGGTTAAAATACAGCTTTTCCAAATCTATTTGATGAACTTGACAGGCCCTGGTCTTAGAGACCACAATTTCTTCTCATGAAGCACACATTTTAGTACCTTCTCTATTCTGAAAATTCATGGATTCATTTTGCTATTTCAAAATTTTCTCTCTCCATCTAAACTAAAATAATGGTCAGTCTCTGACATTTCTTACAGTGGTGCAACTCTTAGTTAGGCTCAGTGTGGCAAAACCAGAAATATTGTTCTGCTTTTCAAGATTTCCCTTTGTATCCTCCATCAGTGTGTTACTGTTGCACTTATCTGGATGTCATTTACTGGTTAGACCTTTTCCTATATCTGAAAATACAAAGTTTGTACATTCTTGCTGAGTAATATTGCTAAGATCGTGCCTTCCTTATACATTCATAGAATCATAGAATGTATTGGGTTGGAAGGGGCCTTTAAAGATCATCCAGTCCAACACCCCTGCAGTAAGCAGGGACAGTGTTACCAGATCTCCATCAAGCCTGATCTTGAATATCTCCAGGAATGGGACCTCCACCACCTCTCCGGTCAACCTGTGCCAGTGATCTGCCACCCTCATATTGGAGAACTTCTTCCTAGTGTCTAATCTAAATCTACCTTGCTCTTGTTAAAAACCATTGTCCCTCGTTCTATTACTACCTGCCCTTGTAAAAAGTCCCACCTCAGCTTTCCTGTAGGGCCCCTTTCAGGTACTGGAAGGTTGCTATAAGGTTCCCCCAGAGCCTTCTCTACTCCAGATTGAACAACCCCAAATCTCTCATTCATGCAGAAAAAATTATATTCTGGGAACTTTTGGTTTTGTGTCTTGGCTACTTCTATATTGGTTTCTTCAGTTTGAGAAATGCAGTACTTCCTGACCAGTGTCTGTCTTGGGTGTTACCTTAATCTGAATTATCCCACCACTTCTCATTCTTCATACTCTGCTAATCTCCAACACCTTCCCTTGCCTGATTCTATTTACCGTCTATTAACTCACACTAATCCCAGTGGCCCACTTATTCAAACTGGCATCCTTGTGCATTTTTGGTGATACCTCTACAATTTGAGAAACCCCTGTGAAGTCATTTACTCACTGAAATCTCTCAATAATACTCTTAAACTTGACAAAATTCATGACCGTAATCAAGAAGTATTACTCAGTATCCAAATGGATAGGATATTCACCTTGGTGAGGGTCGACCTGTTTGTCTGGTCTTTGCTAAGACTAAGTCCATTTCATGCCTCTTTTTGTCTAACAGAAAATGCAGAAACTGTTGTGGCAGAATCCAGTATCATAATCTCAGCCTTTGGCCATACTGAAAAGTGCAGGGAATGGGGATGCTGGGATTTGCTCAGGGACTGTTGCTGTGGAGTAGATTTGCTCTGAGCACAATTAGCAGATTTCTCAAGAGTTTTCTTTTGGCTGCTGTTTCACCTAGCACATAGCAAAGGGGCATCTAAAAGCTTAAGATGTTTCTACGTATGTGTGGAAACCTCCATTCAGGCTTCTAATGATTGTGACAGTCCCCAGTGCAGCGACATCCATGTACCTTTGTATTTTTGATTTAAAGTCTAAATTCTGCCTTAATTAGGTATTTTTAGAATATTTTTGATATTCCACTTTCAAAAGAGGTATATATACTTTTGGAAAAAATAGCTACTATGTCCTGTTATCACAATTTGGAGCCAAGACAGTGTTCTCAGTACTTAAAATATAAAATTGTGCAAGATGGCCATCAGCTGTTATAGAGAGAGTGTCATTCTTCCAGACACACTGACTTTTCCTTGTCCACCACAGACATTATCTGCCTATTTGCACAGCCTTTCATTACATAATTCCATCTCACAAACTCTTGGTACCAATTTCAGTTACACACATGCTTAAGTGAGCACTCCACTATTTTACCCCGGCTGCATCTCAAACTTGGGAGGCCTCCATGGATACACTTCTCATGAATACATGTACTACAGCAGGACTTTATGTAGAATATTTATGAATCCAGGCATTTCCCATGATGGTTTTTATTCAGGCCACATGGTCACAACTACCAATGTCAATTAATCTTTTAGGGATAATCAGATTCAAAGTTAAAATTAATTTCCTCCCTAATATCCTTCATGGACTCAAGAAGATAAATCTTATTTCTACAATGCATTTTAAAGTGCAAGCAAACTGGTGGAAAAATCAGAGGAGCTGTAAAAGTAACTAGGAACGTTATCCTCTCTGAAAGGCAGACTGGAAAAGATTGAACCATTTGATTAATAGCTATAATGCAGAATATGATGGGCATAGTGTCTGGAATAATTAAGCAACAACAGGCTGCAAAATGACAGGAATAAATGGATAAAACAGAGAAGTCAACTGGCAGGCAAAGCTGTATGTCATGGAACTTCTTACTTCCTACCCCCAATTCCTTACTATTCACAGAATCACAGAATCACAGAA